>NC_054538.1:58159683-58463183 GCF_017654505.1 Polyodon spathula | reverse complement strand
TCTTGAGCACAGCTGACTTCAAGCATTGCACACTTTGAACATTGTGAAAGCAAAAATGACGACAATTGCACCCCATAAAACTAAATGCATGCATGCTTTTATCAATTTACACAGTGGTGCAAGCCTAAAACATATTAACTGTTATGTGGCAAATGTAGCTTAATACACTGTTCTGAATCTGAGAATATTAATTACATATATGCACATATTATTATCCATATATGACATCAAATTATAAATACGTTAGATGTAAATTATGTCATCCCTAATACGATGTTTCTAGTTCTACAGTAAAAAATAAAAAAATAAAATTCCTCACCATCAGATACAATGTTAACTGCAGCCCCGTGCGGCTCCAAACTGTTTAACAGTTTACAAACTATGAACACAAAATAAAAACAGCTGAACAAAATTAGCGAGTACAAGAGTAAACTTTTAATTTAGTTACACGGTATCAGGCTCATGGTGACACTGACTGCTAAAGGCGGAAAGCAAAATATGTTGTTATAACTGTACTTTACATGATTGGTACCTTACCTCTGTAAGCACAGTGCCATGCTCTCTGCTGTAAGTCACGTTTGCTTGATGCAAAGGGCTGCTCCGCAGCACGGTGATGTGTAAAGTTAGGAGAAGAAGCCCCAACAGTAACAGAAGCTCTGCAACCAGCCGCACCATCCTTTTCAGCCTACCGGCTTTGGGACCCTGCGGGGGAGCAGCGGATCCACTGCCGCCTCCGCCCGCGGTAGAGACTCCGCTCTCCGGATCCGCCGGGGAAGAGGAGCCGCCACACCACAGCGGAGCCACTTCGGGATTAAAAATGACAAACTAGGGGAAATGTTTTAAGAAAAACTAAAAATAACTAGATCCTAAACGAACGGGGTAAACCAAAGTGCAATTATTAAATATGTTAAACTATTTCAAATTCTTATTCAGCATGGGCTCTGGTTTGTTTCAAAGAAATAGAAATACCCCAATTTCAACAGTTGTTAGGGCACATTTTTAACAGAGTTTCATTGATGTTTTTAGAATTATATATATGAGTAATAGTTCCAGTCACCTGTCAGACTTTTGTTAAATTGTAGTCTAATATTTAATCTAAAATGCTTGATAAATATTGTGTAAAACTAATAAATCAATATCCATATGCGACTTCTAATATAATATACGGATCAATATACAGAACCAATAGTAGCCACTTTATAAATATTCATAAAGAAGCGATACTTCGTTACTATAGTGATTTGAGTAATCTAAAAAGATCCACATTTAAAGTATTTCTTCCAGGTGAATTTCAAACCACCGGGCGACATATCACTTTGGTTGCAAGCCTGTCAATCTTGTATTTTTTTCCACATTATTCTTTCCTGCTCAATATTGCTTTCTTGATATCATCCCTGCATACTTGTTTTCACTTTCTTTCGTATTTTTAATCCTCAACTTTAAAGTCTTCAATTAAATATTTTTTTTTTTCTTTTTAGATATTCCTTTGCTTGTGTCCTTTTCCACTTTTCTCTTGTAGTTGAACTTGTTCGTTATGTTCCTCTGTCAGTTTGTTGCTCCAGTACACTTATCTGAATCGGTATTCTTTCTTAATAAAAAACACAGCATTCTCTTTAAAAAATGCCCTCTATATTATTACGCGCTGCTGAAGTATGTAGTCGATGTGTGCAAGTCGCACTATGTGTACAGCTGCACAGGGCATTCGTTAACGACTCCTCTCTCACACACTCTGTTTGTATTTGACTGCTCTCTGTAATGTTTTTATACTGCTCTCTGCTGGTTTGCTGTCAACTCCCCTTCCCCCTACTGTTAACCCTTATATCTCTCCTGCTTTCACTTAGCGCTGTCACTCGGCAACACCAAAGGTAGATACAAGGAAAGTATGCGTTTTGAATCTTTTTATTTGTTTCGAAAATCTTTTCAATAGTTTATATTATTTATATTTTGATTATTATAACAACACTGAACGCTCACTTCAGGTTTGAGGCTTTTTTTTTTTCTTTAATAATTCCTCGTGCAAGTTTGTGCTGATTTATTGCAAAAAGGCTTGTAAATACCACACAAACTGTAACGCAGTTTGAACACATCCTGTTACATTATGTTTTTGTTGTTTGTTGCATTATTAGTATAGCAGAGGATATGAATGAAACTCTGCAAGTACACAAACACATTAGAATCGTCCCTGCCATAAAACTAACCCTGAAAACCAAAACCATAAAATAAAACCCAACTAATCCCTTTTATATCTACAAGCACATCTATTAAAATGGAAATGTACAAATTTGACAGTTTACAAAGTTAATTTAAGAATGGTTATTTTTCTGTGGATTTCACTTGGACAGTAAACAGTTCAGGCAAACAAATACATGCCATCTTGTTTACTCAAATACTAGTCAACAGATATTTTAAGTGAATGCACACTCTGAAGTGCCTGAAGATTGTGAATCTGTTATGTTCCCAAACAAACCATTTCCTGAATAGGGCTGGAGGGGGCACCCATCTAAGTCGAAAAGTTGGTAATCTGTATTTGCATACGGATTAAAGCTACAATTCATTACTTTCCAGGTGGTTGAAAGACAAGAAAAGGTTCCATTGACACCTGCCCCCAAGAATCATGTAATAAGCAAGGTTTGATGTCTTGGGGGTTGGGAATGTCTGGGTTTGATTAAGGCAGCTTTGAAGAGAAACGGTTATTGGCTGGGCTGTGCTGTGGCGTGGAATACACATATGGTGAATATACTACAGGTGAAAGGATGAGCCAGTATTAGTACTAGCATTTCAGACTGAAGATGTTTGTAACTCTTTCCTATTGAGTTATAAGTGTAAAGGTCTTTCTTTGTTCTGTGTTACAGAATCCCTTGTAAAAATACAATTATGGAAATGAATTTGGTACAGTTTCTGCAGCTGTATCTTCATCTTTAACCCTGTTATGAAAAAAGACTTGCAGAAAGCATATGAATCAATTGTGTCAGTCCTACTAGTCATGTTCACAGCAAGGTGTTGTTTAACTTCAAGCTTTATGACAGTTTTACTGTTGTTTTACATTTAGAGATCATCTACTATTACATTGATAAGTATTTTGAAGCTATCAATATTCTGAAGACTTTGACAAATAGCTGTAGAGTAAAAAGACACATGTAAACAAAAAACAACTAAGTAAACATCACTTTAAGTTAACCTTTAGATTATAAATACCTACCATTCCTTATGTGGTCAAGTTCCTTTGTAACCAACCACCTCTGGCCTAACCACAAATCAAAATGAGGCAAAAAAAATGTAATCAGCATCATTTTCTCACTGACTTGAGTTGCCTAGAAATATTGAAACAGAACATCCATAAATTCAAAAATAAAGTAAAAGGAAAGCTAAGCCCCCCCCCCCCCCCCCCCCCCCAAAAAAAAAAAAAAAAAATCAAATAAGAATATTGAGTGGACACAAAAGTTAACATAAATAGAAAATGCACTTAAATGCAAAGTTTGTGGCCCTGGAACTACTTCACAGTATGTCGTGTAAAGGCAATGTGAGAGACCCACATTTTTCATTTAATTCATCAAACAAATACTAGGATGCATTTAATAATATTGCCAGTTAATAAAAAGAGATAAAGCCATACGGTATGGAAACACAAGTATATATATATATATATATATATTATATATATATATATTATATATATATATATATATATATATATTACATGTATCTATGTTATTTCCAAGAGAGTTCCAAGCTTGGGGGTGGGATTATAAGCTCAGTAGTTTGACTCCTAAACAATTAAAGTTTTTAAAATTATTACCGGTATGTCAGAATTTCCCTCTAAAGAGATACCTCTTCATTAAGATCTTAAGCTAATTTTACAATGCCAGTCTGCAATACCTGTTCTGTAAGATCTTAAGCTAATTTTACAATGCCAGTCTGCATTTCAAGCTTGTCTTTGAGGGATGTATACCACTGCAGAGTGCCCAGGAACACAGGTTTTCTAAAGGGTGCAATATAATGAAAGATATGGTTGGTGCTTATGTTATGGGTAGTAGCAGTAGTGCATTCTCAGTGTCAGTGTAACAAATGAATGGTAGCCCTACGGGGTGAGAATATGGGACATTTCTAGCCATCAATCACAAATGCTGAAGCCTGAATAAGGTGTTAGTATGCAATGGCACCAGGAATTTACAACAGCTGTCCTCAGTGAGGGTCAAGAAGAAGCAAAGGTGAAATAATTATGGGGATGG
Organism: Polyodon spathula; assembly: GCF_017654505.1. Classification (NCBI taxonomy): domain Eukaryota; kingdom Metazoa; phylum Chordata; class Actinopteri; order Acipenseriformes; family Polyodontidae; genus Polyodon; species Polyodon spathula. The sequence continues at coordinate 58,458,954 of NC_054538.1, read as the reverse complement.
ATATGGGCAATCTGCAATAATAAAAGTCTTGGAAAAGCAGAGTCATTGATTATACAACGCCAAGGGTCACTGAAAATGTTCACAATATGGCCCTATTCCTACCTGATTCCGGAGAGTAAAGACTTCTGACTCTTGGGGTCAACAGTAAGTAATTGGAGGCTACTGTGTAAAAATTGTGGTTGGAATAAAAAGTCCTAAGGTAAGAAAAGGTTGGGTTGGTTCTCCTTTTCTGAAATATCCTTGCATGTTTCTAAGACTAGCTGTTCTGCAGTAGTACCATGTGATAAGAGAAGTAGAGGTCTCTGTCCTTTGATGAACACTGCTGTACAAAAGTCTTAGGCATTTTGCACACACACACACACACACACACACACACACACACACACACACACACACACACACACACACCATGTTGAGAATCACTGCTGATGTATAGTTTACTTTGAGTTGTGATCACAACTTTTTGAAGATTCTGATCAATGTGAATTAAAGATTGCTAAATGACAAGCTTGGTTTCTTCTCACCCAAACTAAGCTGTATTAATAACAGTAGTAGATAATAAGTAGTTTTAATAGTGGAAAACACTAGTGAAGGCTTTGAGTAAATTGTTGATGCTCATAACATCGATATATATTGTAACTCCTGTATGTGTCTAAGACTTTTGCACAGCAGTGTATGTCTCTAAAGTCAAATCCAATGGAGTAAGTGTGTTGTACAATAAGGAATTGTAGGGTTTTATGGGGAGCTTTAAGAATTCTAGTGACACCCTTCAACTGGTATATGTTCACAGACAGAACCTATTTTCTCTTAAAGGGACCCTTTCTAGTTGCTGGCCTCCATTGATAAAAATGGAAGGTTCTTGCAAGAGTTTGCCATGTAGTTGAAAAAGGAATATTATTAGAATTACACAACCCTCCAACAATTGGAGAAAATGAAGAACTGGAGAACAGCTAGGAGCCAGCCATTTGTTTCCTGTACTACCACACTTAGATGCCTTGCTTACAAAAAAATCTTGGTATCCTTGAATAAATAAATACACCTTCAACTTATGCAAAATATTTTTAATGAACAATCACAATTGGAGTAGTGATCCAAATAATAATTTACTACTCATGCACGTGTCCCCAGTGATGACTGCCAAGACTAGTTTCACATGTTGGGGTCTATTTTAATGATTTAAAGTGGCGAGTCCAAATACAGCTGCCCTTTATCTCTGTATTAACCCTACTAGTGTTTTCCCCACAAGTGATTTTTTTCTCCCTTGTTAGTATCATTAAATGCAACAAATAAATATGGTAGAGGCTCCCAAGGTCGCATACGATAAAGGCACTTCTCCCTTAGCCTTGAGATTGCCAGTTCGAATCCAAGCTATTCCACTGCCGACTCGGGACGGGAGTTCCCAGGGGGTGGTGCACAATTCACTAAGCTCTGCCTGGGCAGGGTGTGGGTTAGGTCGGCTGGGGAGCCCTTGGCTCACTGCACACCAGCGACCCCTGTGGCTAGCCATGCGCCTGCAGGTCTGCAGACCAACTGCATGGTCCTCCGATGCTGTAAGTTCTGAATATGGCTGCACGGTGGGCTTGCAGAGCAAAAAAAGCGAATGCTGAGGACGCTCGTTTCGGAGGATGCGAGTGCTCGTCTTCGTCTCTTCCGAGTTAGTTCAGGGGTTGCAGCGGTGAGCCAGGTTGAATATTAAATGGACATTCCAAAATTGAGAGAAATGTTTGAGAATGAATAAAAATAATTGTTAAAAAAAAGAAGAAAAAAGTTGAAATAGGTCTGTGTTAAGTCTTAGGGCAACAGTATTAAAAAGCACCATTATTTAGATCTATAAAGTATACCTACAGAATGTTTGTCTAAGATTGCCTCTACACAATTTTAGAAGTGACAGCCAGGAATGGAATTATCATGGTGAAAGCTGTATAAACTTGTCTATGATCACAGTCTTATCTTTCCATGTATCGAATCCTATATAGACCCATTTGTGTACTTTTGCTCATTTTTTAAGATAAATGTTCCTACTTCGTAAGCGGCATCTTATAATGCTAAATACCATACTGAATACTGAAGTTGTTTAAGATGGCACTTACATACAATAATTGATGCAAACCAGAACAATTGGCCTTAAAATTAGTAAAATGTCCATCTTATAGATAGACTTTCATCCTTTATTGGATTCTGGGGGAGGGGCAGCATGCCAGATCTATCACGTTTAAAGTGAGAAATTAAAAAAAAAAAAAAAAAAAAACTGCACACCTTTCTGTGGTTGATTGGCGCAGTGAGCTTTTTATAGAGATGGAAACATTTTTGGAATGAAAACCAACAGACAGGGGGTCGCCAGGACCAGGGTTGGGAGCCACTGCTCTAACAGTAATAGAATAAAGAGTTAAAGTTACTGAACGTTTTTTGGCATTGGCATCAACATTGTGCACAGTTCTGTAGAGTGGTTTTGCATTATTGAACCAGAAGCTCTGCACTGGGCCTGTTCTCTTGTATTGAGGGACCCCTTTTCATATGAGTGGGCCTCTTAATAAAGGTACAAAATCAACACACCTCCCATCTTTTGCCAAGCCTTTGATCTGTATCTTGTCTGGACTGTGTGTGACAGGTCTCAAAAGTGCCAAACAAGGCATGGTACACAGTAGAGTATGGCCATGGTTAAATTTAATTAAAAAGTTCAAAGGAACACCTCACACTTCCCATGAAACACAAAGTTGCACCCACTAGTTTCTTTTTATACTGTATGAGATTCACTTCTGGGTTATGTATGTTGGTATGGATGTTAACCAGACAAGAATGATCTTATCAGAGGTTATATAGTTATAAAAAGAAATAATAAATTACTATTGTATTACCATAGCCCCAGCTTCGATCTGAACTTTAACATAATATATAATAACATTTATTATTAGTCGCTTGCAAATGATTCTACTCATAGATCTATTAACTTAGCGGTGGGTTTTGGGGGTTACAATACTTTGTTATAAAAACATGAAACTGTTTGCCAAAGATTATCAAACAGTATACAAAATTTAAATCAATCCAACATGATGTTCAGAATTTATAATCCTCACAAGCTTTCATAGAAACAAAGAAACACGCAAATAAGAAAACGTATGAAAACAGTTTGTGCGCTTTGCATGTAGCTCACCATATAATTACCTACATTTCACTGTAATTACTGTTAATTATTTCCCAGTTAATATAAAGCACATGTAAAGTTAAGCCTTGTAAGTAGTCATGGTAGTTTGTCTCAATCCATTCACGGCTTGGCTGGAGTCACAACTCTCACTCTAGACCCCGCAGAACTGCTATCACCATGCAGACTCAGATTTATGGTACTTGACAAGCATTCAAACTAACTACATGTGTATTATTGTCTCTTCATTTAATTAAAGTATTTTTAAACATTTTTTAATCATATTCATATGTTGTAAATCCCAGCAAAACATTATAACAAATACAAAGAGAGCTTTGCTTGTTTAGACAATTCTACACAGTCGGTCAGAGATGCAAAGTAGTATGCCGGGTATGCTCTTGAAGAGTGTGTCTCAGATGCTACAGCAGCATCACTTAAGTTTAAATAGCTCTGCGCCAAGGGGAAAGCCCTGCTGGTGCACAGGTGTGTGGGGAATATTGGGTGGAAGGGAGGTGTGGCTGTGGCTGGAGCTGTCAAATTAATAAATTAAATTATTAATTAGGCACCAGCCACAAGTGTTTAAAGGATGATCACGGGTGTTAGCGAGGTAGCGACGGTGAAGGAACAGTGCAGTGCGGTTTGTTGATTTTGTATTGTGCATATTGTTGTAAATAAATGCGTCTGAGCGCTTAACTGTAGCGTTTCTGATCTCTGGGTCTCCATGCCGACGCAACCCGTCACAAGCTCTAAACTTGTTATCTCAAATGAAGTAGTTTTCTCAGGACACTTTAGAAACAAAGTGGTTTTTGTATAGTTTTCAATGCTACTCAAAACTCATTTATCCTTTTTAATGGCAAAGGAAACAAGCCATTAACAAGAAATCTCTGCAGCCCTTTCTCATTGTCATGCTTAGCCTTTTGCATGAGAAAGTACTAGGTTAGTCAGTTTATTATTATTATTATTATTATTATTATTATTATTATTATAATTATTAATAATAATAATAATAATAATAATAATAATAATAATAATAATAATAATACTAATAATATAATAATTTAGAATCTCTTGAAATTGTTTAAATAAATTAGTCTTTAAATTTTTTTTAAAAATGCACCCCTTTTCAAATTAAAATATCTCGTAAGGGTTCTTTTGCCAAAATTATTAACAAGAACCATTTTACCCAGTCAGGCGTGTAGGTAATAAAACTATTTTTTAAAATTGTTTTGGACAGGATTTAACCTAAGATGATGCTTATAAACAGTCCTTGAAACAGTTTGTTTTTTAATATGTCACCAAAGATTATGTGTTATGTGAATAATGAATATTATAAACAAATAATGTTTGCTTCAATGTCCACATTTTTATTTTTAAACCCCCTTTAGAAAACAATATTTAAATAAAAACTGTGAAAAGACTAAGCATGAGTGATCTCTTAAAGGGACCCTTATATAAAACAATGCAGGCAACAGTTATCTACAATGTCATAATCTTAATTTTTAAGTCAATGTAATGTTCCTTTCTGTTACCTTTCCTGCAGAATGAGCCAAAATATACTGTAAAATCTAGAGGTGAGTGGGAAAGCCAATGTGAGCTGCCCCATTTGGGCAGGAAGCTGGATTAATCTAACTAGCCACTTACCTCTTGATCAGTCATGATGGAGTGTTAAGTCTTGCCATGTTGTTAGTGCCACCTTCTTGTGAGCTTCCATGGTGATAGATCTGGCATGGCTCAGTGGTGGAAGTTCAAAGGCCCCTGTCTGATCAAGGTTGCCTAAATCATAAGAGGCTGCATATAGCACACCAAATGGCGGTTTAGTGCCAAAACTGCTCTGGTGTGAAAAGAGCCTTATTATCCCCTTTACCACATGCTGTCTTGTCATTACCTTGTGCTGATCTCAATGTGATTCATTGCCCAGATTTGTCTCCTTTTGGTCAACACAAATTTCAGTACTAGCACTCAGATTATCCTACTGCAATCCATTACTACTGACAATAATATTATGTAGACACCATAGCCCAAATACATAAAGACCTAAAGTCTATGGAGTTATCCATACAAATCCCACAACAGTTTCAGCTTTGAAGACTTGTGCTCAATTTAAAGTAATTGTTCCTACTTTCTAAGTACCATCTCATAATGTCAATCAGCATACAGAATACTGACATTGTTTAAGATGGCACTCACATTAAAAAAAACCAATGCAAAGTAGGAAAATTGACCTTAAGAGTGGCAATATGACCATCTTATAGACTTATCCTTTACTGAATTCTGAAGGAGAGGTATTTAAAACAATTCAGGCAACAATTAACTACAATGTCATAATCTACATTTTTCAATCAATGTCCCTTCTTGTAGAATGAGCCAGAATATACTGTATAGCAGGGGTTTCTTACCCTGGTCCTGGATAGCTCCTATCCAGCAGGTTTTATAGGTGTCTTTAGATCACCAATGGCTGAAGATCTGGAACACCTTAATCTTGACTAATGAAGACAATAATTGGTTCAATTAAGTAACAGAGATTGGTTGAAACGAAAATCAGAAGGCCCAGTAGCTTTCCAGGACCAGGGCTGGAGACCACGGCCGTACAGGGTCACAGGCACATGCATGTTAAATTCAGACACAGTGAACACTGGAGCTAACAATCACAAAAGAAAGACATGCCATACATTTCTAAAAAGCTTACTGTATGGCTCACAGTATATTACCACCCAACAATATCCCACGAGTTGGCTTTGAGAACTTTACTGAGAAGATTTAACCAACGAGAGACATATTTTTGTGTGGTAATATATTCTGACCCATATTATTATTTTATATATTCTATGTTTCTTACATTCTTTCTTAAGCTGTTTAAGTTTCATTTTGTTTGTGTAAACAACGGTGCTGTAGAAAATGCTGCATTCATCGTTATGTATGTGCAGGTTCCACCCCCATTTTGTACATTTTTTGCCGACAAGATGAAATTCGAAAGGTTTATGTCCAGGTCCTTTTCAGGTAGCTAGTGAAATGATCTCATTTCTCCTACTGCAAACAAGCATTATGTACTCTGTTTATACAACAAATGCATATACAAATAGAATTTTGCGAATTGAATTGAACTGCACCTTCTGCAACCGTTTGTACCACTGTTATTCTCCTATAAAAACGAATGAATTGCTCTGAAAACTACACTACACAGAAGCCCAGCGATGACGCTTTTAAAAACGATTTTTGTATGTTATTTGGATCACTGGACAACGAGAAAACAGGTTTTAGGCATTACGCTGATGGACTGTCTGTCTCTGCTGCGGCGCTGCCTGTGTGCTGTGTGAGTCGAGTTGTTTAAAAAAAGCAACTAGCTGTTTTGTGAGAGTTCTGTTCTGTGGACTAATTTTGGAGTTGTATATACAGAAAAGTAAAAAAAAAAAAAAAACCTTAAAAAAACCTTAAAAAAAATGATCGTCAACCCCCGATTAAAAAAAAAACTTAATTGAATTTATGAATTCATTTATTTAGTTATTATTGCAAATCCGTTGTTAAATCTTGTTAAGAGATTTAATATTTAGTTAAATATTTAGCTAAATGTTAAATCTTGTAATTAGATTTATAAATTATATGTGAATGTACACATTTAAAAATGTATTTATTTATTTTCACAACATTTATAAATCTGAGGAAACAAATACAAGATTTAAGTTAAATCTGGAAAAAAAGACGTTCAAATATTAACACTTTCTTTACACATGGCACCCCCTAATTGTCCAATGGTGTCTGCTTTTTACAGTGTACCACCTTCCGCTGTAAATCCATCTCAATTTTGCATGCAGCTTCGTAGCCAGTTTCAAAGCCACGATTCTGCCTCGGTCCGCCAGAAATACGCAGTTGCGAAGTTAGTGTGTTATAAGACCTGCATGAATGCAAGTGCGCTCTATAGCCCTGGCAACTAGTAATAAAGTTGTCAATAAGCGGCCTGCAATTGCTAATATCAGAATTCCATTAACATTAAAGTCTGTGGGACAGGACTGGTTCCTGGGAAAATGTTGTTAATAACCAAAAGTTGTCTTTATCAGAGTTGCTAATAATTTATCATTAACTCCTTAATAATACTACGTACTCAGAGTGTTTTTTTTTTGTTCATGTTGTTATGACAGGGCTCTCTCAAAATTGTAGATTCAACAATAAATATTTATTTATTTTACCAACTGTACCAAACATAAAGCCACTGTGTTTATTGTGCACTGAATGTGTGTCAGTAGTTAAGGAATACAATATGAAAAGGCATTTTGAAACCAAACAAGGAGCTTTTGGAAATATGTATCCAGGGGGCACAGTAGTTAGAGGCGCTGAGCTCTTCTTAACAGTTATACTATTAACATGTCACATACATTTAAAAATGTTTGTAATGGTACTCCGTTAAATTCTCACACTGTTCTATTATTAAAGTACTATCCATATGGTACAATGTGTAAGTCTTGTTCAATATATGAACATTAAATTATATAATATTTATTAGATTGCAGAGTAAAATGTGCAGAGTAAAATACTCTGGCCCGCCTACTCCTAACTTTTTTCCCAATCTGGCCCTGTGACGGAAATATGAGTTCTGGTGATGAATCTTCCTCCCAATCTATGAGGGTGCTAAAGAACAAGAGGAGAAGTATCTGGAAGGGCTGGCCTGACAGTTCGTTTCTGGGTCAGGGAAGTGGGTCAGCCTGGAAAGAAGCGCAACTCTGTTGTAAGACCGTATTGATTTGAAAGGTAAACGAGAGGCAGCTGCAAGTAATAAGGCAGCTGCAACCGTTTACCTAGATATCATGCAGGATTACATATAGGGGCCAGGGTAACGCTGATCTTTTCCTTCGTTTGGGTAGAACGTTTGGAGGAAGAAGGAGCGAGAGTGGAACTCGCAGTGTTTTTGTGATTACGTGTTGTGTTTGTTTCACTATGGACAGTTAGAGCACTATTCCGGAGCTGTCGCAAAGGGTCAGCACTGTCCGGAGCACCCCTGCACACCACCGTATCTGTATATTCACCACGCACCCTCACGTCTGCACTCACCCAGGACTGGTGACCGTGGGTTCATTTTTGTTCTGGACTGTTCCCTGTTTTGTTATCTTCGCGCTTTACACATTGTTGTGTATAGCCGGGGATTTATTATTTTACGGTCACCAGACCTGGATTATAAATAAAAGCACCTTTTCACTGGAAACTGTTGTCTGCCTGTCACTCCTGCATCGCATCACCGCTATACCTGTTCCCCTCCACTAGCCACTTTGCCACAGGCCCCCTTAAATTAAAAAAAAAAAACTACTTGAAGAGCCCAGCTCTAAGGCAACTCTGTCTGTCCAGGGTATACGAGAAACACATGCAAGCAGCTTTACAGCAAGTACAGCATAAACCAATCTGTGTTGTTGCAGACGAAACTACAGATGGGAGAGATAAGTGTTGTGAACATTGTATTTAATTTGTAATTTTATGAAAATTGTATATCTTTGTAATAATGCCCCCATTTTCGACTATTCTGTATATTGCAATGCCAGCAATATGCTGGTTTTTCAAAACAACTTTACAGTATTTGTTGACTGACCTACAGTTGTTATAGTGGACTGCTTGAAGAAAGATTTTCCTGAAAACTACAGTATCTCAGGGACTTAAAAAAAAAAAAAAAAAAAAAATTCAATAGATTTTTACTGTAAAAATGATATTTATGTTAGAAATATGTTGTTAATTCTTAATAAATTGGAAAAAACGGAATTGGTCATTTTGAAAAACTGAATAAAAAAGGCAATTGGTCATTTTGAAAAGCGGAATTTGCCATTCCCAGAATGGAAAACCAGGCGCCCTACTGGTGTGGCTGCTGAACTCTGGTGAGTGTGGTGGTGTCTTGGGACAAGGAGGAGAGATCATTACCATGGGGTACTTTGAGCAAATTTCATTGAGCTCTGTATTCTAAGGCTGTAACTAAAGGCAACAAACCTGTGCCATTGAAATAAAGATTATTGCTAACAAAACAGGAGTGTGAATAACATGCTTTAAAAAATGAATCTTCCAACAAATGAATGTGTTAATTGCAGAAGCTAACTACTTTATTGACAGCCCTAATTATTAACCATATGCAAAATCCTGGCTGAGCCACTGCACTCAAGTTAGATAACAAAAGTATATCCCATGCAAGATATACACTCTTGTGGTATAAATACATACAGTTATGTAAGACTTTTCAGAGACTTCATGTGAGTTTAGAAATCAAGACCATTCCAGATATTGTCGTCAACAAGATGACTTTAATTGCAGGCATTCAACATTAATTCACTGACTGTTCACTCGCTGCATAACATGAGCACACCACCACAAGCCACTGGCTTTCTTACAAAGGGTGGAACTGTGCTACTGCCAAAACATTCTCTCTGGGAAACACTATATCACAAATTCGTATTGATTTACCTTTAAACATTGTACTTGGTTTCACTTTTAGTTGTTAACAATACATGTTATTTGAACTTTGAATTAGTATAACTTCTACCACTTGATTAACCATTTAAATATAACCTGTAACGTCTGCAATGTATATTGTGTATACTGGTATACAAAAGCTTCACTATGTTGGATAGTAATCTATAGGTTGCCAAAAGTCTCAGAGGAGGAACAGGTGGTAAAGATTAAAGCAGGTGGATTTGATATTGGACAGACCCCTTGCATTCCAATAAAGTTAGCTCTTCTGGAACACGGAATGTGCTCCAGGGATACATGGCATCTCTCCAGACAATAACACCTGAGAGGCCTTCATTATTGGACTTAGAGTAGGAAAAACACTGAAACAATTCAGGATATATTCACTGGACTGCTTCTTTATTTTCAAACAGTGAAGTGTGTAAATTGTATGGTGTGTCGTCATGGTTTCTGTGTATCAGTATGTAAAACGTTGGGAAAGGCCACTGTTTAAATCATTGGATTAGACCCCTTTGTTCTTAAATTGTAAAATATGTTGTTAGGCTTTATAAAATACAACGACACAGACCATAATTCTTTCTACAGATTTCTGTACCATCACTGGGCTGTTTGAACTCGCTGTCTGACTGTTTTATGTTATCTGGTACAGGTGGTATTGCTATTTTATTGCACTGCGTGCTGTTAAAAAGTAAAAAGCTACTTGTGGCCTGAGCTGACAAAAGAAATTTAAGGCCTGAAGAAAAGGTTTTAATTCACTCCATGGTATTGCTGTGTTGTTGCACAAATGTGGTGAAACAAATACCATTTTTGGTAAAATGTCATGAATGTGTCTCAGTAAATTGCAATATATATATATTATATATATATATATATATAGATAATCATATATCTATACATATATATTATATATGACATATGCCATATGTGGGCAATTTTGTTGCCTCTTTTACCCCACCTCACTCAAGGACCAGATTTATCATAGAACTTTTTTGAAAGAAACATCTTTAAATATTACAAAATGGCTTTTCAGTCCTCAAACTAACCTGCTAAGTTCTGTAACAATACTTTACACCAAAATGCAATTTGCACACTTTTCTGTCAAACAAGTCTGGCCCTAAATATCATGACAGACTGTTATTTTCCATATACAGAAAAAAGTGCAGTCTGTTCCAATCCCAGTGGGACACCTCCAAAAACAGATTTTTTGTAATGGCGACTTTCAAGATCTAGTCTAATGAGTGTATGACACAGAAGAACAGGGAACTCTGTTTTAAGGACTTGGCACGACACGTCCTTGGAAGCAAACGTTTGCTTTTGACTTGGTTACCTGGTAAAAGATTGGCAGGTATTTCAAAGAACACCCAAAAAACCTTATCTCAGCAAAACTATTCACACATGTTAAATCTTTAAAAAGAAAATACTTTAAGGAGTTTTTTTTTTTTTTTTTTTTTTTATCAGATAATTGTGCGAACAGGTGAAGCTGGCCTCAAATGAATCCACATGTGTTTAAGACATATATTGTTGCCTGGTTGTTAATTGCCTGAATCTCTTATCTCTTTTGTTACAACAACAAAAAAAAAAATAATAATAAAAAATTAAAAAATTAAATAAAAAATACACTGACAGAATTTGTGAGTACCATGCTGAGGATCCAGTGCTATAGCCATGTCATAAAAGAATGATATTTTCTGAAGCTAAACGTTAGACTGCCATTATTTAAATTAGGACTCCTATAATATTGTCAAATGGTGGCACTACCTAGTTCATTTTTAACCCACAAGATAAACCACATGTGGATCCTTTTTAGGCTATTTTACAGTGCCAGGGAATCTACCTGGATTGCATCAAACACTAGTGATGCCGTGGGTCAACCCGCAGGTCGGGCGGGTTTGGGTTAGATACATTTAAATAAACTTCGGGTTGGGTTAGGTGCGGGTCAGCATTAATTTGCAACTATTCATAATATGTCATCTATAAAAAAGTGTTGACAATTACATTTTGAAAAAAACATATCACACTATATATTTCTAAATATTGTTGTAATAATAATAACAATAGCATTTTTCAGACTACTTACTGGTTTAAATTGCTATCTGCAGTTCTCCAATTACTGCTGGGCATGTGCAGTAAGAAGGAAATGGAATGAATCGATTTCCATGCGGTGTAGTCAGCAGTTTAACGTTAAGTAAAATAAAAAATACACCTAGCAAATTCCTTACTAAAACAATGACACATGATCTATTTTGTGTTAATTGTCTAGACTACTAAGTAGGCCAAGTTAATAATAATCATCATTTAAGAAAAACACTAGTCATTCAGTTTCAATTGAAAATAATGTTTTATTCGCACTCTACACCAATGTTTACTATGCAGCAGCATGATTTATTTAGTTTTACTGGTAGCCTACTGGCTAAAGTAAAAAGCAAGTACGCTAAGTATTCATTTAATTTTACATCTGTACTGTATACTGTAATGTACAGCTTTATATATTTTTTCATAATGTAATGTGTAGCCTACCCAAAAAAACCCTACAATTGACAACTGACTTGCTGTCAGTGTACACTCTGCACTAGATATACATTTTTATGTGTAAAAAACTCTGTAAAGGCACCCTTGTTAAACTAGTGCAGAAAATAACAAAAAGCACAATGTTAAATTAGGTGACTGTAAAAGATGAAATGCGAGTTAAAAGTAAGATCGGGGATGAACAACTCATGTCATTTGTCAGCTCTGTTTGAAATAAAATTTATGCTACCAGAATTAGGCTCGGGCAAGATATGAAGGTAAAAGCAGAGATTATTCTGCAGTTAACAACTTTTTCTGAGTTTAGTTATGAAACAGAATCAGCTAAATTTGTCACCTGATTAAAAATAAAACCTGAAAACCTCAAACCCTACTTGTGTGTGTGGGTGTTTGCATTTACTTTTTCCAAAATACCTGTTTTATTTCTGAGCAATATGGACCTCTGTTAATATGGGGCATAACACATTATTTAAAAATAAAATACAGTTCATGGTTGTATATAATTCATATAGTTGTATTTAGGCACAGGGATTGCACAATCACTTCACGTGCAGATAAAGTATGTAACAGTATGTGAGCACGGGGATTGCACAAATTAGTTCACATGCTGGGGTTCAAGTGGATAATTAGTGGATAAAAAGGAAAGATGGAGGAACAGCAGTCCGGGTGTTACTGCTGTGCTGAGCCGGGGCATTCCCACAGTCCCTGATACCCCCTTGGACAGCTACCCCAGTTATGCCCCATCCGCGGAGGTGGGCACTACATGACCCGCTGCCCTATTCATCAGGAGAGGGAGGAATAGGGGTCGACTCGGTCTCCACTACCAGTAGGGGGTGGTAGATTGCTGCTCCCACCACCCCAGCAGCAACAGCAACAGCAGCAAGAGGAGCCTAAGAACCTGTTCCTCTGGTGCACTTGCTGCAGGAAGGAGGATCACTGCTGGAGGGACTGCTTCGAGGATCCACGAGCTGGTGCGGGCAATGTGAGCAAGGCAGACACGACTGGTCGGGATGCCCCTATGCCAAACCTGCATCGCCTGGGGTGTCCAGCTCGCCACTGCCCGGGGATGCCTGCACGACACCGCTCATGGTTGCCTGCAAGTCACTGCCCAGGGATGCCTCCAAGTCACTGCCCAGGGATTCCTGCACGACACTGCCTGGGGATGCCTGCACCATTGCAGGGGGATGCCCTTGCGCTACTGCCGGGAGATGCCCTGGAGGTCGTTTGCAGCTGATTTCCAGGGATTTGCTGGGGTTGGAGGAGCCAGCCTTAGAGCTGCCAGCACATCTGGCTATGCCAGCCATAGCAGTATTTCTGCTGCCGGAGTGTGGGCCCCGGCTGTCAGCTTTTCTGCAGCAAATGGGGCTAAGGGAGGAGGAAGAAGAAAAGCAACGCGTTTCTTACCACAGTGCTGTCTGAGTGTCTGTATCTTCTGGGTCTCTCATGTCATCCACCAGCCATCCTTGTGACAGAGACTTATTACTGCCACCTACAGGACTGGAGTGTACTTTAATCAATGCTGTTATATTGCACAACCACTCAGAGAGAGGGAGAGACAACACACCCTCACCCAAGCTCTCTGTGTCACTGTCATGATCGACAGGTGGATCTTACGGGTTTACGACCTCCCGCTACAGGATCATGCATGTGCCAGAGAGCAAGCACAGACCTCGTCCTGTTACACCATGTTTGAAATTGTAGCGCAACATTTGGTGAAGGAGTAAGTAGGTGCAAGATGTTTTTGTAATTTCTAGCAAATACGAACACCTTAATTTTGTATCCGAATACATGTCAAAAAATATTCGTTCAGATATTTGTCCCAACACTACTTTAAAAAAAAAAAATAAATCACGCAGTTGTCTATAAAACCTTTTGATGTTTGAGTTCCTTGACCATACATTTTAACATCCAATCCAACTGTTTTTACTTTAATCCTGCCAATTCAGGAACATTAAAAGAATGTCCAGTTTTTTATGACTGCATGTGCAGTTGGTCTGTGTGGCAGTTTAAAAGGATTATCCTTTTGAACTTGTGGAGAGCAATTTCCTAATTCCTTCATCTGTGTTTATTGCACGGCTAACCTGGGTAGTATTTCATAGTTTATTCAGTGTAAGAGTTTCTAGTGAAAACTTTGTAGTGACAGCTTTATAAAATGATTAACATATGGCCACCTGAATGTTATGTTTATTATACATTCAATTTAAATAGCTACAATCCCTTACCCTTCTAGACAATCAATTGTGATAGTTTTGTTGCTCTAATATTTAGTGTAGTTTCTCTTTCTAGCTGGCTGCCATCTTGTTTGCAACCCAGTGTGGTTTTGCCATGTTTTTCTGATTCCTGGATTTCAAAACTAATTGAGATAATCAGACATTGCGGAGTTGAAAGGACACATTACATGATTTCTCAAAAAACATGATAAAACCACACAGGCCAGCAATCCTTACATTTCCCTTAACATGTTATGGTGTTTGCATTTGTTCTGAGTGGTTGTGGGCTCTGATGCTCCAATATTGAATATTTCCTGTTTCTATGCCTTTACCCGACTGAGCTCTGGAGAACCCTAAGTATATCTAGGTGATTTATTTGTGAAATGTGAGATTGTATGGAAGTCTGGTGTAGCTCAACTAGCTGTCTGGTTGATATGACAGGGTGTTCCCCTACTGCCAGACAAAACTGAAAAATATGTCTATCTGAAAAAAATTGGCTGGCTCCACAGATGTTAAATAATTCAAGATGGATGTTTCCAAATGCAATTCATGGTTTAAAATAGAAAATCTGATCTTAATTGCCAGTCAGTGATACTGGCCCAGATTTGCTTGACTTTTGGTGTGGTGCAGCAATGTACCACTGTGTGACACATATATATATACATATTATATATATATATATATATATATATATACTATATCTATATATTATATATATTATATTGATATCATATATATATATATTATATAGTAAGCTAATGTTTCAAAAGTAGAAATTAATGTAAATAGATGCAATGTCTGCCCAGTTGATGGAGCCTGCTCATGAACAGAAATACAAAAAACAAATGGAAAGAGATCTCTGAGATGCTATGAGGTTAGAGTTGCTTATCCATAAAGCATGTTTATCTCTGCACGTGGTTAACCAAAGTACAATATCATTTGTTAAACAAGGGTATGGCTTCTTAAGTCTTGTTTTAAGCTATTTCATTCACATTTATGCAGAGCTTAAACAAATATTCTTTCAAATACTTATCTTTAAATGTATCATTAATTTAAATAATCACTTCAAAAGTACTATTAAAATGCACTTGTTTAGAGTTTTATTTTGTATATTAACCCTTCGTCAGCGACAATGAGGTGCAAACGCAACCATCTCAAAACCCTTAAGTCCCAGAAATCACCTCACTGTATTTGATAACTGCTTGTTAACTGCTACAGTACAGTATTCAAAATTATATGATTTTTTCCATCTTTCATGAATTTCAAAAAAGGTTGAATGCAGCGAAATAAACAGCTGGATACATCTGGATCTTGGCGATCTTTCAATACTCTTTCCCTACGAAAAGCTAATCTAATTAAAATTGCTCCTTGATCTATGGGATCTCTAAGGAAGGGCGTTGCCATTTTAGAGGGGTGTGTCAAGTGCTTTCATTGGGTAGAAGTATGAGTTTTTATACACAGATCTGGCTAACTTTAATTTAGCCTGCGCTGGAGTAGGTTTAAGATTAACGATGTGTTGCTATGGTAACTTAGTCATCTAGAATTTAAGCTTGCTTCGAGGAACGGAAAAAGCCTGACTTCTGTCAAGTTATCCTGAGAGTTATCCGGCTAACTCAGTTAGCCAGCTACGAGGAACAGGGCCCTGTTCTATTAGTTAACCGGCAGCTCATCTCCCTTTCATCGTCCAAGCTGTTACTGTAGTGGTACAGAAGTGCTGAGAAGCCAAAGACAGACTCTGCCCAAGTCGCAGGGTGTTTAAACTGTTTTTTGAATACTGGTTGAAGTTTAGTTGAAATCTCTCTTAGCCAGACGCGCTCAACTCCAATTTACACGTATGTAACTCTTAGCCACATTTAAAGCTAAATGCCTGGTAAACACTCTTTATGAATCCGGCCCTTGGTTTTTATAGAATCATAGAATACAGCTAGAACCAAATGTTACACTATACAGATAGACATTAGTTTTTGTTGGTAGTGTGAATAGGGTAAAAGTGTGCTGTCTCAATTATGCAGAAACCTAAAATGTCACGACCACCATATTAGGCCACAGGTCAAAATAAAGGGAGTCTTACATCTTGTCAGAGTTTTCATAAGAAAATTAAAATTTCATAAATGGGTATCCTAAAACTCTGCATATAATACATTTTACAAATTTTAGGAGAACAGTTCTATATTATGTTTTGGGGTAGTACAGTATGCTATATAGCAGATGTGGCCAAACCACAGCTCCCAGGTAGTGCGACTTCCAGCAAAATGCTGGGCAACACACGCTTTGTGGCTCAGATGAACTAAAGAAAGAATAAAAAACAAAAATGAAAGGAAAAAGAGAGAAAAGAACAAATAAACACAAGTGTATTATTTTTTTCTCTGTAGTCATTCATGCTTATTTCTTCTCTCTCTCATTTCTTTGAGCCTGCATGTTCACTGCAAGGACAGTTTGTCACTTGATGACTTTTGACACTGCTCGCTGGTGCATGCGTATGTCGATCTCCTCAAGTGAAAGCCGGATGTGGAGTTGAAAGTCAATTTCATAATTTTGAATGAAGTGCTTCAATGGCTTTAAGCAAACCCTCCACAAGTAATAAACCAGGGTATGAGACTTTAAGCCAGAATGGGATGAAGTTTGCTTTCACTGAAAACCATGATAAACCAATGTCTCATCTGCAACAAATCGCTTACACACTGTAGTCTGTACAAGGCAAGCAACCTCAAATGCCATTATGAAACAAATCACAACTAAATATAATCTGAATATTCTGGATCAGCCTTAAGGATAAACAATGTAGCCTCTGTAACATCAGCAGATGCTCTTTTCGGTGTCCAATGAAGAAGCTGATTTAACAATTCACGGGAGTTTTGTATGGCAGGCATGGAATATCGCTCGTGCCAAACATCATCATTCAGATGAATTGGAGTGTTGGCACTAGACTAGAGAATGCATGTTTAAATTATATATTTCAGGTCTAAAATTTATATAATATTTACATATCTTACATCTTGTCATGAAAGGATTACAGTACCTTTTTCAAAATAAATTTGTCATCCATAAAACTCTCCAAAGTATTTAATACACAGAGCAGTCTGTTTCATAACTGGATATATTTTATTTAAAGTGCATAATACATACAGTATAAACATAAATAATGGGAAAACAGTGTGTTACATTTAAAGTTTCTACAGTACAATAAAAATGACACAAACAGTGTAGGCTCTAATATTCTATTCCTTGTTCTTGTGTATTTTGCGGCCATCAAGGGATAGCCTTACAACTACTGTACTACACAGAAGTGCAAGATTCAGTTACAATGTTTGGGAGAATTAAAAGTTTAATGCTAGTATTTAATGTCTACCAGACTACCAATGCTAGTATTTAATGTCTTGCTCACAGCATGTGTATTGTGGCTCTCTGCCATGTTGGACTTCACAGGGTCAGGAAGTTTGGCCAACCCTGCTATATAACATGCTATGTTTCTCATAATATACAAGAGGTGCATGTTATACAAAGAATATAATCCAAGACTACTCACTTGTGAGCATTATACACAGGGTACACATAACATCAAAACAATTCTGGTAATGATAAATTGGTTGCAGAACAAAAATTTTGAACTGTATGTCCTATTATATTTAAAACAGTCAATCACTGCGTTTCCATGACTCAGTTACACAGTAAATGACATCACTCTTTCTTAGATGCCCTTCCCCAGAGTGATTCACAGTTGTGTATAAAATATATCAATAATTACAGTACATTTAAGAGCAAGATACAAAATACGACTTCAATCCTAATAAGATCAAATACAAAACACAGTACGATTTAGTATGGGGTCAATTCAAGAGCAGATAAGTGTTGATAGTTACATCAGGATTAGATACCCATGCAAGTGAAATACAAGATACTACAGATTGGATTAAGTGCAAGATTAAATAGAGAGCAGATAAGTGCAAGTTAAAGTGCATTAAAGGCAGAGTGCTATATTGTCCAGAAGGGAAGAGTTGAGTTTTAAAGGTGTTGTCTGAAGAGATGTGTCTTGAGGAGGCACCGGAAGGTGGTCAGGGACTGGGCAGTCCTGACATCCATAGGAAGGTCTTTCCACCACTGCGGGGCGAGGGTGGAGAGAGAGCAGGCTCTGGAGGCAGGGGAGTATAGAGGAAGTACAGCCAGTCTTCTATTGCAGGCAGAGTGGAGAGGTGTAGGGAGAGATGGAGGATCTGGAGGTAGCCGGGTGCATTCTGGTCAAGGCATCGGTAGGTGAGTACAAGAGTCTTGAACTGGATGCGAGTGGTGATCGGGAGCCAGTGGAGCGAGTGGAGCAGTGGAGTAATGAGGCAGAAAGAACCATCTAATTGACGTATTGTAGGATTGCACTGCATTGAAAAAAATAAAAAAAAAGTTTAAAAAGTACAATTTCATAGATAATTCAGTTTTAAAACTGAAGACATTCAGGGATTATTTTATTGCCAGCTATGTAGATTGAATGCTTAGAGAAAGGAGGCAGTTGAGGAAGCAATGGAAAAAAGCAGAACGAGGGACTTTGTTACAAAGGGTCATAAAAGATAAGCTTGCAACATTGCACAGAGTGCCTACAAAAACGCTACAAAGAGCATATGAGAACTAATTTATAAAGATCCATTCAAATTTGGAAAGATATTCACCAGCGAGAAGTGACACACAAATCATCCAAGTTTGAGCTGGAGAGATATTTGGAGGAAAAAGATTCAAAAAGGCAGGAGCCTATGTCAATTCCACCTATCAGTCCACCCGAATACCAAAAATGGAGGACTGTGCCCCTAAATGGAAAGTAGAGCAAGCTGTGAAAAAAGCAAGGGCATCATCGTCATCATCTCCAGGGCCTAATGGAGTTCCATACAGAGTATACAAGAGTGCTTTTGGAGTTCTACGAATCCTGTGGAAATTGAAAGTGGCATGGGAAAAACAGGTTGTACCAAGAGCATGGTCCCGAGCAGGTGGAGTCTTTATACAAAAAGAAAAGGATTCTACAAGCATCGGACAGTTTTGTCCTATTTCCCTATTAAACATAGTAGGCAAGATTTTCTTCAGCATTGCTCAGAGATTGTCAACCTACCTATTAAAATAACTGCTTCATTGACACGTCAGCACAAAAAGCAGGCATTCCAGGTTTCCCAGGATGCTTAGACAACAAATTCTGGCAACAAATTCAATCAGCAAAAAAGGAGGGGAAGGAGCTCCATGTGACATTCCTGGATTTAGCCAGTGCATATGGTTCAGTGCCACATGAACTACTTTGGGTAGCATTTGATTTTTGGGTAGCATTTGAATTTAATGAAAGCCTATTTTGGAGATTTACAATTTAATTTTTCAATTTAGAATTCAGCACTACCTGGCAAAGCCTAGAAGTTGGAATAATGGCAGGATGCACCATTTCTTCACTGGCTTTTACCATGGCAATGGAAGTAATTATTAGGGCATCAGAATGGGTAGTGCGAGGAGAGCGCTTGGCTTCTGGAATGCGACTACCACCAATTTGAGCATACATGGATGACATGACAACAATGACTACAACAGTAGCCTGCACTAATCAGTTACT
This sequence comes from Polyodon spathula, assembly GCF_017654505.1. Classification (NCBI taxonomy): domain Eukaryota; kingdom Metazoa; phylum Chordata; class Actinopteri; order Acipenseriformes; family Polyodontidae; genus Polyodon; species Polyodon spathula. Next base: position 58,439,081 of record NC_054538.1, on the reverse strand, counting down.
GGGCAAATTAACCAACAACATTGAATGGGCACGAATGCAATTCAAGCCCACTAAATCAAGGAGCATCTCTAATTAAAAAGGTGGGTAGATGGTAAGTGGTAGATAAAAGGTTCTACATTGATGGTGATGCAATACCAACAGTGTCTGAGAAACCAGTGAAAAGTCTAGGGAGATGGTACGACTGGGATCTAAAAGGACACAGTTCGTGTGGGAGACAACAAGCAGTGGAAGGGTTGAAGAGCATAGACAGCAGCGCTTTACCAGGCAAGCAAACTCTGGTGCTTTCAGTTTGGTCTACTGCCAAGACTGCTGTGGCCACTGACTCTGTACGAGGTTTCTTTTGACAACAGGTGAGAAGATGAAAGCTTTAATTATTTCATACGTCAGGAAATGGTTGGGAGTTCCACACTGCCTCAGCAGAGTGGGACTTTATGGTAAAGGAATACTGCAGCTACCAATCTCTGCTCTAACCGAGGAGTTTAAGTGCGCCAAAGTCCGACTGGAAATGACAACATTAGTAGATTCAGGTGAGGAGGCAGCACCTGTGTTGAAAACTGGAAGAAAATGTGGAAGGTGCCAAGGCTGCCCTTCGAATTGGAGATATTATGGGGCAAGTTCAGCATGGAAAAGGAGGTTTTCAGTTAAGCTCCTCCTACATGGCAGAAGGCAACCCCAGCTCAACGGAGGAAGCTGGTAGTCAATGATGTGCAAAAGCAGGAGGAGAGGATCAGGTGTGTAAAGGCTGTTTCCCAGGCCAAGCAGGGAGAATGGATGAGACGGGAAAGTGTGGAACAACGCAAGATCAGCTGGCAAGACCTATGGACAATGGAACAGAGCAGGATCAGTTTCCTCATCAGATCAGCATATGATGTTCTCCCACACCACAGAACCTAAACCTCTGGATGGGTGAGGATCCCTCATGAGGGGGGTGATGCTGGGACACCAGAATCACTGTTGAGCCCTCTTGAGGTGTCGTGGGCTAGTCAATGAAACAAACGAGGATGGAAGTTTCCCACTTGAAGACCCAGAAATGTACCCTACTTAGCTCATTTCAGCCGGTTGTCATGCTGATGCACTGGGGAGACCGCACTGGGTTGATCCCCGGAGCTAGCATCACAGCCGGTGTGTGCCGACGCGCTGGGGAGGCAAAACTAGGTGATCCCTGGAGCCAGCATTACACTTCAGCAATCATCGCCAGACAGAAGGATATCTAAATCAGATGGAAAGCAACACAAATGGAGATGCAGATGGATCACATTAGTTTACTGCAAAGCTACGTCTTAGTTGGTGCTTATCTTGGCGAGAGCAGAGTTCAAAATCTCTTATGTAATGAAAATCCCCAAGCTGCTCGAAAGCTCTTGGTGAAGGTACCCATCATTTGAAGGACTTGCCCTGATGCTGCGACTCTCATTAAAATAAATGTAAATGTAAATCTTTTAAAGCTACGATCTCTGGCAGCTGCACTACAGAGTCCTCTGTACTAATAAAGCAAGGAGAAATTCAGATAGTAGCCATTAAAACATGCTGTGTTTGGGTTTTTATTTTGTTCTCAAGTCTCTTCAAAGCCCTTTTCTTTCTGTTCAGACAGATATAGTATTTTTGCAGATATGGTCCGATTAAATAAACTACAGAAATCCATTACCTAGCCAGCCAAATAATAGTAGATGTCTTCAATAAAAGGATAGCATTGAAGAGGAAGAGCACTTAACCATTTCTTTTTTTGGTGAACTTTTGATAAAGGTAGCAACAAATTAGGGTTTAGACAACCCTCATGTGAAACCACAATCCATCTGCAAACATTACTTCAAGAAAGCTCCTACTAGGAGTATGCAAGTAATGCCTAATGCAGCAGGAGTTACCTGAAGCAAACTAACTAAATGTTTTTAAAGGGTAGTTAATGTTTATTTACTAAAGCACATTCGGGTGCTTGAAGCTGAGATGGGCGTTTTCAAATACTAAAGTCTCATTAGCTTTTGCAGTTTACCTCGAGGAATTGACTGCTAAACTCATGATGGCATTTACTCAGAGTTCAAATTTGTATTTTCACACCAGTTCACATCTATTAGGACAGCAATACTAAAAGGACACAACTGGTCCAAATATTATCTACCAAAACTAGCCAATCAATACGTTGAGCTGCAATTGCTGAATCAGCCAATCGCAGCCGGTTAGCTCGACTGGCGCTCAGCATCTTGCAACAAACTATACGCAAATCTGACAAATGTTTTTTTAAGCATGAGATCCTTTATGAACATTTGCAGGGCTATCTTCCTAAAAAACTCAGAAGGTTCAAGGTAAATCTAGGTTTTAAAATATTCTTAAGAAAATGAGAATAGTGCCTGGTTGATGAAGGCTCAACTTTGTCTTGGGACACATTACTCCAGTTGCAGTCAACTACAACAGTGCTGAAGCATTAGCGCTTAAACACAGGCATACCAATTGTTCCCGCAAAAGTTAATAACCTTTTAAGCTTGGGAGACATACAAAAAGAAAGTGTATACAGTAATTATAAACTGTGTAGAATTACCAACACTGGTACATAAATAATTCTCAAAAGTGAATAATCTGTGAACTACCAGAGAAACAGTGTCTCCTGGAGCACACCTGTTATGATGTTAATCCCCACAAGGTGGCACTGTATTCAAAATATGAAATGTAATTGTAAAATGGAGAATCTGGTCATCTGCATTAAAATGACATGAGTTTTAGAAATGGAGGAACTTGAAATCACAGCCTGAGTATATAAAAACAACAATACTACAGCTCAGCTATAGCAAGTGCTGTCAACTGTACAAATAGCAGGTGTAGTTAAACTGCTGTTTTGCTGTATTTGATATACATACATTTAACACCATATTTTAAACCCTCAATATTCTGATTGCAGTATAGTGCAGTTTCACTCAATGTGCCTTATAAAACTGCCAAGCATAATAATAATAATAATTCTCAAACATTAAAACAGACTTATTTCCTAGCTACAAATGAATAGAATGTTCCAGTGTAAATACTTTCAAATGTTCTTCTCAATCAAGTCTTCAAAAAGTAGCCTTTTCTTAATTAATAAAACAATTTGGCAGTGTATTTAGGCGTTGGTACTTTGGCACTAAATGCACTACAGACTAAAGTCAAATAAATCTAGGAAATCTTATACAGCAACAGTGTTCCTGGTTTGGAGTGTACATGAGGTCAGCGCACCAGCGAGAATGCAGAGCTTCCTTGATCCAGGACTATCCCTCTCATGCACTTCGGCCTGGTCCAACAAGTACGCTTTCCACTCATCTATCCCCTAAGTGGCTTTCAACTGCATGGTGACAATGTGAATTCTCCTGCAATGTGAATTAACAGGGATGAAAGCATTCATTTGGGTTGGTTCTTTATACAGGTTTCATATTTACCAATATTTTATTGTACAGCTAGGCAGTTTATAATGACTACTTGGCCTTGGTCCCAGTCCAGGTAAGTGTCTAGACCTTTTCTCTGCTTCAAAAACTAAATTGAAGGTGCATCTACATTAATTTAAAACACAGAAACACCTACAACTGGGAGTAATCATTTCCATTTACTTCAACATCTAATTGTATACTTACCTAACACTATCATCTATGATCACAATCTTAAACTGACATGTTCATTCATATCATACAACTTTCTCTAGCTAAAGTATTAAGAAATAAATGAAAAAAAAAAATCTATTTAGTCCGATTAAAAGATTTTCATAATAAACAGACATGACCAATTCTCGTCCTGGAGGGTCGTTCCACTCCAAAGTTATGTTAAAATATTCTGTCATTTAATCATCAGCTGTAATTGATTCAATTAATAATTTAGAATATTGTTAAAGCAAAGACTTGGACATTTCCCTGCGAGATGTCTGCAATTTTTTGAACCAGCAGATGGAGACGTGAGCAATTTTTTTTTAAAAATGACAAAAATAGTGTGAAAAGCACCATAACATGTACAACATGCTGCTATGCACCAGCATTCTTGTCTTAAAATTGACAGATTGTATCTACATTGTGCCATGTATGACTATCAGTTGTACAGAGCTAGTTTAAATATCTTCTCTTGTAAGGGGCTGTTAAAGAAATTAAGCTTTTATTTTTAAAATTGCATTTTTAGTTCATGAAACCTCTGAACTTTTAGAAAAAGGTTGGCATTTGTTTTCAGTTTTTTAAAGAAGTTTAACCTAATAGAATGTTTTTAAACACTCAAGTATTAAAAAAAAAATGCTTAATTTTGTGAATTGGTACTACTGTGTTGCCAGAAAATTTAATTCAGTGAAGGTGAAACCTGCTTTAAAAATACATTCAAGCTATCACACTGTGGTACAGTATCTGCCCGATGTGCCAAACCTAAACTGTTGCTCAAGATTAAATTCCAGACAACCACATGCTTCTGTGAAATGACAGCGATGGAGCCATTTACATAAGACTCTCAGCTTCCAAAACATTTTTTTTAAAGTTCCAAAAACTGCACAGTCACACCTAGGAATCTGCCTTTTGAAAATAAAATTGTCCTTTAGGAAATAAATATTATGGGTTGAATTAATCTTTTTTTGCTAAAATCAATCAACATCTTTTTGTTAGGGAGCTATAGTGTTTAAGTGTTCAGCTGTCTTAAACATCAAAATGAGCGTATGTAAATATTTTGTAGGGGATTTAACAAAACTAGCAGATAAATGGATCACTTTAAAGCTGTAGAATACAGTAATAAAGAACGACCATCTCAGCTGCTAACGTTAGGCCTGCAAAAGACAAGGGGACAGAGCAACAGATCACAGTTCATGAAAAAGAATTCTGGAGTGGTCGATAGCAAATGATGCATTTCTTGGTGTTTTATGTTAATTGTTGGAACAATATCCTAGTGTTTATTTGGTGTTCACTCCATATGAAGTCTTAATGAAATAAGTGAGGCTATTTATATTTACCAAATATCATACGAGTTGTATTCATTGTGGTTATTTTTGTGTGTTGTGATGGTTTGTATGTTTATTGCAATTCTGAAAGTCTACATTCAAAATAAATGTATAAAGTAGACAGTTGATCCATCTAATTTTACACAATTTAATGCATTATCACAATAAAATTCAGTGTAATTGTTTAAACATTCAATATAGTATTGATTACTACTAGATAATTTGGTACAGAATCTGCAGGAATACTTAAGATCGTGAGAGATAGAGTCTATATAAGTTAGTATTACAATTTATTCTGCTTGTAAAAAACACTGCAAACACACATGCAAATATTTCAGACAATCACAACTTAATGCCATTCCCGTGATTACAGCACAGCATAAACAGAGGACTTTGAAGCAAAATACGTTTGCCACCATGCGCTCAGCCCTGCATTCTTGAGGTGTCTCTCTAGTTCTGTTAAACATTCATAAAAAGGCTGCAAATGAGTAAAATGATTTAACAGAGGCTGTTTAGTCATTCTGTAGAGAGGTCATTATTGACCTGTTACACATGTAATGCCTACTGAATAATCTCAAGTGATGAGGAGGGTGTGAGAAATAATCTTCAGACAGTTATTTATCTGCTGCAATAAAGTTTCAGATTTTAGCAAAGGACCGTGATCTTCTGCCGTGATGGCAGAGGATAAATCCAGATAGCTCATGGCAGTAGCAGAGCAATTGTTTTTTTTTTTTTTATCTGCTGTGTTATTCTAGCCAAATACCCGTCGCTGTACCAGTGTGGATTGGAAAGAGCAGCTATTGTTATAGATTAGGTCTCTTCATTTAAATTAAGCACCCTCCACCCCCACTGCTAGCAGTCTTGTGTAAACTGGTGTTCTACAGGGTTCAATGCTCAGTATTTTATTTACAACTCAATTTGGAACAGGGAAAAATTCAAGATAAATAGGATTGAGGGTCATGGGGGCTAGTGAAAAAATCCTATTTGAGATTTTTAACTTTACAGTAACTACATTAATACATTGCTTTCTTGTTTTTACTAAACTGGGCAATTGCTTGAAGTGACAGCATATAAAGTGAAACTGAATTCCCAAAACTTCAATTCAATATCAGTAGTGTTATAGTTTAATTAGTTGTGTATAAAAAAAATTCCCCAAGTTAAGAATCTGGCTTATAAGGTAAAGTGGTACCTCCAGATTTCACAACTTAATGGATTTATTTCCTAGTCAATAAACTGACAGTAAATTGTAAATGTACTATTTTACTGTATAAGGGCCCTTCACTCAATCTTTTCAATATGCAAGACAGATAGAAAAATAAGCCAGTAGCATTAGACATATAATATATAAAACTAGGATTTGTGAGAGAGTCTAAAGTTTTTGGTACCACCATATAAAACAAAACACCACCTTTACATCTTAATTGGTATGACATAGCCATATTCTCACACAGTGGACTCAAAAAACAAACTTTGCATACCAACTCTGTCGGGAACGCCACACAGTACCTTGCCTGTAGGGTGTGAGGCTGCCTTTCCCAAAGTGGGACTCTCCTTTTGGAAAAGACAAAGCCATGTGTATATTCTCAAAAACAATGAGTGTCCTGTATTTGTCAGGCACAGTACCAGTCTATCTCATTGCTCTGCTAAAGAGAACATCCATTTTACAAGGCAGAGTTTTTAGTTGCTTATGTCAATCTGAGAAGTCAAAATAAAATGGCTCTGGCTCACACACTGGTAGTTCACTTACTGTTTAAAAACATGGACTGTGGCAGTCTTGCTCCCAGGACAAGAAAGGTATGGTTTGACTCGTCACTTAAAATGAGGCAGCCCTTGAAGAAACAGTAAACAATCATGGCAAGATTGTGTTTTATATGAAAATACCTAGTCAATAATAAACCATGCAAAGACAACTTTTAAACCAACATGGGACAGCACTTTAATTCTGTAAGAGGCAGCACTTAGTTCCAACAGTAAGAAGTAAGTCTTTCTTGTTCCCAATAAGAATTCCTTCAACAAGATGACCCAGAGGTGAACTGTAGTGGGATGCCCATAGCTGTCTTATTGAATCAGGCTTATAGGAAACCTACCTTATGTAGAGAGACTGCACAAGCTATGGCAGGTCAATGCTCAAGTGCATTCAGACACTAAACCTCAAGCTTTAGGGGGAAGCCTGCTGGTTTCACAAAGGGGGTGTTTCTCATTATTGGTGAAGACAGCTCTTGACAACCCCCCCCCCCCCCCCCCCAACCCTCATGAATGAAGCCAGAACCTTAGGCCAAGGAGACCTAAATAATGCAGACTTCCCATCCTTCCCTACAGTCTATGACTTTTAGGCCAGTGCATCTACAACAGGATTAGCTTGCAGGAAATATAAGTCACGAAAAAACTGTCATGTTTATTTTGCTTTAGTTTTTGAAAAATGATTACTGTTTTGCACGTTTGTTCTCTTGACTTTTCACAACCAGATACTTCCCTATTGTCAATTTGCATTGCTGTGTTTCTATTTGTTTTGAAGCATAGTATTTCAATGGGTTATTAAACAAAAAAAAAAAAAAAAAAATGCTGAACTCTGAAATCAGCCAAAGGCCAAAATGTCTTTAAGCACTTGACCATTTATTTCTTCATGTGCAAGTTCTTTAAAAAAAAAAAAAAAAGTAATTTAAGGTTAATTTATTAGCTTTATGTCCTACTGGAATTGTAGTTTGAAACACAGTACACAAAGCAATTACCATTCAGTCAGAAACCTTTTGTTCTCATGGGAACAAAAATCAGCACAGTTATAAAAACAAACAAAATCAAATTATACCACGGGAGCCAAGTCTGCGTAAAGGGCCTACTAGAATAAAGACTGTTTGTGACTTTAGCAACAGAATAGGGGTTTCCCCTCGTTGAAGTGAGGCTGAACCGATCGATTTCTAAAGACGGGGAAGCGAGGAAGTTCAAGGAGAAACTGAGGAAGGTTAGGAGGATGAACCAAGGTCTCCCTGGCTTACTGAAACGTCTAATTGAGAGGTCAGACTTGGCTGACGCACCAAGGCCACAAGGAGAGCCTTGTGATCTATGCAGGAACCAAAAAAAAAAAAAAAAAAAACAGTGGAAAAGAGAATAAAGAAATAAACAAAAAGAGGGCCAGGGGTCAATGACTAGCTCAAAAGTTGGGAGCAAGCTTTGCTCTCCGAAGGGGGAGTGGCACAGGTACAAATGAATAGATTTAAGCAGGAGAATGGAAAATGAAATGCAGTTAAAGTTTTTGGCCAGGGAGTCCCCTCTAACCAGCGGGAACCTTTCTCTGAGAGTGAGATGACGTTGTCGGCCTCCAAGGTTGGGAAGTGAGCTTCACTTGCCCTCAAAGAGGACCCCCAGCTCCTCTCAACTGCACCCCCAATGCAAAGAACACAGAAAATTGTTAAGTAGAAAAGATAGGTATTTATTCACAAACTTTTTTTAAAATTAAAACTAATCTAACTGCTCAGTGGGAAAGAAAAAATCACCCTTTGTAGGAGGAAACCTCTGGTGGTCCTGGCGGAGAGATGGCATGCTAGAAATACTTGAGTGGAAATAATATCAAGGAGAGAAGATCAAATGTAAGATTCCACTGCAGAGGAAGACCAATGGCCCATTTATTATTATTTTTTTAAATGAAGGACTTGTTGATTTTAAAACTTTAAAATACAGTATGAATGGAGGAAAACAATTGGGGTGGAAGACCAGCTTTAGGAATGAGTGAGGAAAGGGAAGTAGAAGAATGCATGTTAGGTGATAATGATATTGAATTCCAGCTAGATAAGATTTGATAGTTCCAAGGGACAGGTGTGGCTTATCTTCTGAATGAATGAGAAAAGAAAATGAATCAGCCTATTGTCCAATGCTAACAGAGAAGCTGCTCTGGCTGAAAAAGCTTTATGATACTCAAAAAATGGTACCGCCTTATCTGACCGAGAGATCAACAATGTTAAATAAATATGAGTCTAGTTCTTGTCAGTGAGCATCATCTTCGCCAAGGACATTGCAAAAAAACAGAAAACGCAAGCAAATTCTCCGAGTGAGTTTTTTTTTTTTTTTTTTAAACACATCTGAGGATCTCGGTTTGAGTAACACAGATCTCCACACTCAACTACCCTGTGATCCAAAAATTGAGGTTGCAGTAAGAGTAGGAGACCAAATTAACATCTTTGTCTTCAATAATATTGCATCTCAGTTGAGGAGAGAGGCGATGAACAACTGAAGCAGAGGAGGTTCCTGAATTAGGGTGGTCGCTAGAGTGAAGATTGGCAACTCGTAGGTGTGAGCGTGGCTGAAGCAGCGGAAGAGACTAGCACTGCTGCTGTTTCCAGTGATGAGGAAGTAATGGCTGCTGGTTCCAAGCGAGTGATCCTGCTATCTAGTCCATCCAGCCGATCAGATACTGTAGAAATTGAGGTGGAAAGAGGATGAATGAGTTGCTTGATATCGCTAATCTGATAAATCAAATCAGAGTAAAGATATGATGAAATTGAAAACTGAGGAGTTGTAGTCACTGGATCAGAGGCAAGTGAAGCTTGCACAGAGGCAGAGGTGGAGCGTGAATTGACAAGTTTGATTCTCGGTGTTGTAACTTGAGACAACATTGAAGGGGGGGGGGGGGGGGGGGGGGGGGGGGCAGTATGGGGGGGGGGGGGGGGGGGGGGGGGGGGGGGGGGGGGGGGGTGAACGCCTGGGGGTGGGGTTGGTCCAGCCAGATTGCTTCCTGCTTCAATAGGCAATCCTTTTTTGAAAGGAGCTTTGAGTTTTTCGATGGACAAGTCCTTGTAATAAAAAGTTGATTTGGAGAATCATCCTGAGGTTTGATGAGTTTAGAGCACCAAAGAGGAATGGCAGCGAGCACAGCTGGATAAGTGGAGGTTGAAGCAGCAGGACTGGCAGAGGCTTGATGGAAGTCTTCGGTAGCATTGTCAGATGGAGAAGCAGGGTGGGCAGATTTCTTTGAAAGTTTGTTGGATTATTTGTTGAAGGAAGACCGCCAGAAGGAGAGAAAATCTTCAACAGAGTCAAATGAAGACGAAAGCTGCCTCGAGTGAAGAGCCATTTTAAATAGAAAACAAGTGTTTTAAAACTGCAAGTCTGCTTGGTAATAGCAAATTGAAAAGCAAGACGAGAATTAGGAAGCTGGCTACAGTTTAAATAGGGCGATAGAGAGCCCCAGCTCAGCCCCCCGAAATACAAGGTTCTACAAACTGGTGACACTGGGGAAGTTTCCATGGAAAAAGATAAATAAGCCTCACCTCTCTCTATTTTGGTAACACCTTTTGGGTAGTGCAGGTTTCCATGTTTTCTTTTAGCCAGAGAAACTGTCCTTCCAAATGCAAATAACCCAATTAATATTAGAATACGAGAGGGTATATTTAAATGTTTCTGTCCGAGTTCCAATTTGGCCTTGCACAATGATTGATATCTTACAGATTTCTTAAACTGGGTTTCCATGAAGTTTTTAGTTTGTGTTGAAGCATTGCATGTGGCCACCAAAAAATGTCAAAGAAAACAAAAACCGAGATTGCGTTACACAAATACCAAAAAAAACCAGATTTGCTAAACACACGCATATTATATATATATATATATATATATATATATATATATATACACACACACACACACACACACACACACACACACACACACACAACACTATATATATATATATATATACACACAAACCTTTTTTTACATCAATATATACAATTTTTCCTACAGAACCGTAGCCTCAGCAATTCTGATCCTAGTCTACAAAAGAGGTAAATACCAGCATTAGGTTGATATAAAAACAATCTAGTCAAAATGTTTAGTACAATACATTTTAATACTGGTAGTAAATCTACAACAGGCTACCCTACTCACACACATTTCCCATGACATGATATTCTTATAATAACACTACTGTATTACTATAACACCCCCCCCCCCCCTAAAAACCAAATTAAATTGTACAAATTTTGTTAATAAAAATAGATTATGATATTTACTTACCTGTCTGGTTGTATCTGTCCTTCCATATAGGTCTCAATGTATTGACTGGATGTTTAACAACCTGTGGAAACAAAAGAAACAGTGTTGGTTAATTTGGTTGATGGAACAAATTAGAGTTATACACTGTCTCATGGACACATACATTTCCTGGTTAAATAAATACATTAAACAATTTTATTTACAGTTAAGGATAATAGCATCAGTAATAAAACATTTAAATTAGATGGATAGTAATTGTATCAATTTTATACAATTAAAACTGACACTTTAAAATAGAGATTAATCTTGATTTAAATTGTTATTGTTTTTGACTAATATCAGATTTCAAAATCTGAATTGACGATACACACACAGTCTCTCATAGGGGATGAGCCAGATCACAATCCATTTGCCCACACTACTACGACTACTAATAAAATAATAATAATACCAGAATCCAAATTCCGCAGGGAGAGCGTAAAGCTCTCGCCATAGATGTTGTTACATGTTATTAGAACTGTCTCGCAGCAAGCTGATGTTAAGTCTCATATTTGTCTTTTTGAACAAATTCGTGGAACCAACTTTCATGTTTTAGTTCTTATAGAACAAACCTTCAATGAATTAGGTTCAAAAGATTTTACTTCAACTAGGTGGAAGCTGAGGCCTGGTGCTGATGGTAGCCCACAGCAATAATAAAGCTACCAGTAAAGAATTCCCAGCTACTTAATACATTTTGGGGGTCCTTGGAAGGTAGGTACCCATGATAAATGCTACTTAAGGACAGTGTACAGTGTATTGCATCTTATAGTTAAGGGACAGAAAAGTCTCCACTTATAGCAATCAGTTATGCGATCACCATACACGAATATAATATAAAAGGATGAAAAAAATCTGCTTTGTAAAAAGTTGTGTATTTATCTGTTTACGTATTGCAAAGGGCTGTATTTCTTTTATTATTTGCTGTAGCTTCAGTATGTTGTATGACTAGGGTTCTACCAAATTCAAGGTACATTTTCATAAATTTCACGGTCATAACATTTAAATCTTAAGTTTCACGGTTTCAGCTATTTAAATCTTAAATTTCACGGTGGTTTAACAAAGTATGAACATGTAGTTTAAAAACGGCAAAATAAACATTTAAAACCCTGAAGTTAACAAAAGCACGTGACTAACAAAGCAGAAACTCTCTATGATTGTTGTGTTTCTGTTATTGTTATTAAAACAAACTGTTTCGGTTTTAAGCATCATTGTATGCAAAAGTAACTCAAACTATTCGGAAATACAGTTTGTCTTTATTCCCTGTCTCTGCAGTGTACACACCTGTCTGTATGCGTGTGCTACATCATAAATTATGACGATTGAGAGAATATGGACTTCCTAAGCTGCGTGGAAACCCGACCACTGTTTTATTATTTTCTTTGTGCTCACAACATCTTTGGTTTCAAAGCTTTTCAAAACCAGTATTTTAAGCATAAACAGCCCTTACCTTGCCAACTAGTGCTGGAATGTTCATGGAGTTTATTGCAAAGCCCATTCCAAATGTCATAGAATGTTCTACTGAAAGAAACTGCCATCTGGTCTTCCAGCTCTTTGTGGATGTCAAGGTTTCCTGTAAAGAATTAGTAATGGAAGCCTTAGTTTTCAAAACACCCTGCCTGACATTGTGTCAACAGGAAACCTGGTCATGCCAACATGAGGCAACATTCATTGTCATGCCTTACGTTGTTAACTAAATGTCAAATCAGTATTACTGTAGATAAACTTAGAATTCGTGTGGTATCATAATGGCATAACCAATTGATGGAAACTCGGTAACAAGACTGTAACCACACCTGTCGGCTATTGCTTTTGGTATCCTTGGCCAAATACATTCCATATCTACAGTAAGGTTTTTACAAATTAAAAAAAAATATTCAACAATATTTGTTCTCAGTGTCTTTTCTGGTAATGCTGTGCTTGGTTCTCTGGAGTTAAGTGATATAATTCTATCCTATGTCATTTTTTAACCTTTCATTAAGGGCTACTTTTGCCCACTCTCCCTCCCAATTGAGTTATTTTCATGGATATCTTGCCTCATGACTTTTTGGCCAATTACATGTAAATGCAGTCAAACCTTACAGGGGAGCTCACCACACACAACTTAAGTAGACACCAAAACCAACCACTACTTTGGTTAGAAAATGATTCATAATCAAAGATTAACAAGCAGTTCAGCTAGCCCCATTTCCACACATGACTCGTACTGGTTGTAATATGGTGTTAAACTGGTTGAGATTCTGGGGGGAGCGCTTTGTAAAAGCAGGAGAGCATTGTGCAATCCCAATATGTACAGCAGCAATTCTTGCTGATTCATTTTTTTGCCTCTTATTTAAAATGTGTGAAGTCAGAGCTTGTGAAAGGCAATGGGTGCAGGCAGACACCATGAGAGTTTCCCCTCACAGCTACAGTATGGGCCTCTCTAGAGGAGACTAGGTTAAGACTACTCAATTCACTTGTGGCATTGTGAAACCAGGCCTGAAGGCAAATGTCAGTCACGGATTGATATATACAGGATTTGTCCAAAAAATACTTAAAGACCAGTGTTATGTAACCCATACGTTTGTATACATCAGTAATGCATCATGTAAATAGAATACCATTCATGTATTTTGTTATTCTGTGTGTATCCAGCACAAAACCTTCACCACTACTGAAAAAAAGCTGCAGCTCCCAGTTTGTCAATAGACATGACAAACTTCGAATGTAGGCTGATGATAGGTAGCTGGGAGTTTATTAGACTGCATAAACATTGATTCTTGACTCAAAATGCAGATTTGATTGAATTAGAGGAGTAAATCAAGAAATTAAAACAAATTCATCAGGCTTAAACTGCATTGCCCAGGCTGCCTATGGTGACTGTATGCATTTAACTTACATGAATGCAGTTATTAATAAACCCAGCACCAATTAAAATGTAGCTCTCATATAATCCTCTGCCTAATCAGTTGCTCTATCCTTACATCAAGTTCTGCATCTGTTTAGCAACTTGGCATATTCTAGAAGATTTGCCCATTTGTTCAACGCTGGATCTCTCAATGCATGCTGTATAAAACTGTTTGCTGCATAATGGTTTTAGGAAAGAAAAAAGTGAAAGTAATCAAATGATGACTAGCTGTTTCTGATCAAGTGATTTACTTGACTGGGTAAGTGTTTACCAAAGCCATTGAAACAATACTGTAAATAAAGAGTTTGTTTGGCCAAAGATACCAAATATAGAGCCCATAGAGATGTGGTAAATCAATTTAAACAACAAACCAGGGTAAAATATAATAAATACCCATAGGAAAGGCATGGGGAAACTACAAAATGATTGTGCAAATTTACAGCGGTAAATGTTCCTAAGGGTACTTGATCTTGATCTAACTTTTTTTCACACGTTAACTTGTGTAACCGAGCCCCCCTCCCCTCCCCTCATACACTTGTGCACACTCTCAAGCAGACTCTCCACACAACAACAGCCCTGAAAAGGCTGGCTGCTTTCTTAAAATACCCTGCACCTGGCTCTAATTTACAATGATCACCAGGTGCAGGGGATAATTACTAATAAAACAATTAAACAATGCACTTAAACAATTAACAAATGCACATTTGCACATTTTTTTATTAGCAGGGAGGAATTAACCCTCTTCCTGCTCACACTTGTTAATTATATTTTTAGAGCCACAAAGTCATTGAAAATATATACTAAAATGAGATTTTACCTGATAATGGAGTACTCAGTCCTGTCAGATCTAATCCAGCCACACTGTACACTGTGTACAAAAACCTTTATTCTACTGCTGCACATCGTGGTCTGCCAATGACATGCACTCAGTTTGAATTTTGATATGCCTAATGTAAACAAATGAGTATCATTAACCACGCCAACCCTGCAGCTGTCTCTGGTGTGGCTGGCCCCACTGAACCTTGTAACTCACTGAATGTTCTCATTTTGATGGTTTTAATACCTGTATCTGCTGCTGTGTGGCAAGAGATCAACAAAGTTCACAGTATGTGGTACTGCTCAAATTTTAAAGCTTTAACTGATAACAACAGACTGTATAAGTTTCATGAATATCACTCGATATTTTATTCCTAAAATCAGGCTTTAAAAATTCTCTCAAAGTTAAAGCTCATAGTCACTTAGAAGCTCTTGTTTGTTTCCAAACCCATTGCATATTTCTGCATAAAAATACATTATGTACACACACACACACAACCACAGCACAGGCCAGTTTTCCATTGTTAACATTCATGTTGCTGCTTATAATTAAGGAGGATTGTGAAAGAACCAACTGTTATATCCAATGGAATTTCTTAATTTACAAGATATACATACAATGGTAAATACTGCAGGTCTGTCCACTGATAGTATAAACCCTTAACCTTCATATCTCTCAGTACCAGGATCTCTCTATTAAATCACTTCTATTTAGTTAATTATTCACTGGGGTTCTGTTTGTTATTGACTGACATTTATAAACAGCATGAATTTCGAACATAATGTGGATGAGTTTGGCATTCAGTAAACTCAGACACATCTCAATTGTGAATTATTAAAAAAAAAAAAAGTTATACCTTTTAAAAGCAAACCTGTTCCTAATCAGCACCGATGCCAAACCGCATACTCCAGTCTAACAAGATGTTTGTTGCCTTTGGACCTGACAATCAACCCACTATCAGGGCATTCCCAGGACCTCCAACGTTTTACTTAAGCCACCAGTTTGGGTCTCTGGGGCAAAAGATGATGAAATGACAACCTTAATAGATGCTAATTTTGAAGCAAAACTCGCCATTAAACCAATTACAAAATGCCTTGGTGTTAGATAGCTGTTTCTGTACTTAAGTATTAAGTTAATAAATGATAGCAATGCATTCTAGCACATATACAGATTTGAAAAAAATTAATTACAGTAAAAGTAATAGACTAACTACAAAGCACACCATGACATAAGCACAACCCAAGTGGGATCTGATGAGGCTCTTGCCTCTGCTTTATAATGAAGCCCTTGGGGTGTGGTTACAGTATACCATGGTATACAACACACCCAAGCAAGTGCGCCGGAGCCATGCCACCTCCTCACACGTGCACGTACGTGCGCAGTGGTAAAAGGGACATGTATACAGGACTAGGCCTAGGCCTATGCAGCGGCACTGGGCCCCACATATTGCTTCCCTTGGTGATGAATTTGGATGCTCACTCACACCGCACCACTGTCAAAGTTTTGTATGTACATTATAATACTGTCACTTTAAGGAATTATCCCTCTGTGCCCCGCCCCACACAAACATACAAACGTGGGTAAACACTTATTAGGCATTGTTGTGTGGTTCAGTAGCAGGGCAGAGAGGATGTTAACAAACAACCCAGACTTTACGTTTTGGGAGATTTCTGAAACTGTACTTGTGTGTCTGTATTATAATTAGGGCTGTATTTTTTTCACAGTAAAAACTGACTTATTTCACAGCATTTGACGGTCTAAAATCAGGTATTTCAATATATTGTACGATTAAATGTAATGTTCATTAAAGCAGAAAAAAAATATCGTTGTCACATTCAAAAGTATTATACAACAAATGTTCCTAAATATTTAAATGCTCACCTGAAAAACAGTACATTGTAAATATATATATATATATATATATATATATATATATATATATATATATATATATATATATATATATATATATATATATATATATATATTGTCCACCACCTTATAAAATAAAGTAATACAAACAAATATTGTTTATAAAAGTTCTCATTTAAAACAGGTCTAGAAGTTTCCATTTCAATGTGTGTTGCCCAAGCAGTCATGAAATTACAGCTGATGTTATCTTCAATTTTTTTCTTTATAATTGATCATCAAAACTTCAAGTCTGGCTTCAGAGTTGCTACGGCATCAGTGAATTGAAGAAAAAAAAAAAGATGTCGCAGTTTTTCACTCTACAAATCTGGTAACCCTAAATTATGGTACACCTTTTTGCCACTACACGTCTCTTACAATATTTACGCACGTTTGAGTAGTTTTATGTTTACAGAGCTCTAAAGTCACTACATATCACAAAAGACAATGAAACCTGTCATATTAGTGGTAATAATAATTTTTCAAAATTTTATAGAAATCTCATAAAATATCATTCTTTGGCTTGTACAATTCACTTAGATTACATTTGGCACAACAAAATCTTATTGTATAGCAGTTTGTTTTTAAGACAAGCGCCCATTGGAGATCCAAAAACAAGGCGAACTGGACAAAACTTACAAAAACAGTAAAATATATTCAGTCCTTTCTCTAATTACTTTGTTTAATGGCTGATATAGTATGAGAACAGTGCAATATTGCACAATAGAATGCTGAGTTATTCTCCCCTTACAGGCATTCAACAAATATATTAATGAAATTAGCAAAGTGCTCCCCCCCGTCCCCCTGCTTTCTTCCACAGCAATACGTAAGAATCTAAAACATGATATTAAAAACTAAACCAATACTTCAATAGCTGCCATCTTTCATGATGCCTTTCAGGAAATTGTAAACATCTGGTTCACAGACCATATAAACAAACCGAGTGCACTTGCAAACTGCATTGTGAACACAAACGAACTCGGTCCTGAAAAAAAAAATGGAAAAGGGCCAAAAAAACCTAACTTTAGCTCGCATCCAAGTGAACTCGGTTCCTTTGCTCGCAGATAAGTGTGAACAGCAAGAGCACATTGAGAAGTTGTTTCAAATGAAACGAATCAGACCGAGCCTGTTTGGAACAGACCCAGTGTGAATGCAGCCTTAATTTCACTACAACCACAAAAGAAAATAAATCAAGGCAGCATATTAAATTATTTCTCCACTCTCCACTCTCCACAGCAAAGCAAAAACACTGACAACTTTAAACATATTGGCTTTGATAAGCATACACAAAGACATAACTAAAACCATGAATGCTGGAAGAAATATGGGCATATTTATAGCAAAGAATGAGTGCGGAGAAGCTGACTTTGGGTGTGATAGTGATGTTTCTACATTCGTCGTCTTGTAACACTATGGAAGACTGCTGAAACATGTTCAAACATTTGTTACCATTTCATGTCATTTGTGTCCAAATAAATAAATAACTGCAGAACTTAAACAAAAAAATAAAAAAAGCTAGCCTTAAGTAGGCTATTAAAACAAAACAAAAACTTTGTAAGCTGTTTAATATTCTTTATCAATACATGATTTACCAATCTGTATCAATAAATGATTTATCAATGTAAATACTGTACACAGTTATTTTCTTTTTTTTTTTTTTTTTACCAAACAAACATTTAATTTGTTTTGAAGTTAATTAAACAATGTTTGTGGGACTCGCTACTCACCATTCAGATAACAAGCTCATTATTATTGGTAGTAGTCATATTGTTGTTGTTGCAAACTTTAAATAACCAAAAAAATGAAATTGGTAGTTCTTCCATGATGGTAATGCTATCTATTGTATTTTCTTTAATTGCCCCCCACCCCACACCACACACACCAGACCTGCCCCCCTCCCCTACTTTTTGAAAGGCTCTGGCGCCATTGCCCCGAAGTGCCTAATTGCTTAAGTATAGATGCTCAACCATTTAATAGACTAAAGACTATGGTCTTTTGCCAAATGCTTCCCACACATGGAAAACATGTGTAATTGCTGACTCACTGTATTTGTGCCTGAACATTTGTAGGATGTTCATGAAATGGCCTGCCATATACTTCAGCACGACACAGCAAAATAAGAACAAATGTTTACCCAATCCTTGTTTATACAGCAGTCAAATACCTTGTATGGTATTACCTGTTGATTTGCTGTCATTAACAAAGGTCTGGCAGGATTTACTTTATTTTAACCCCATCCATAGTATATGTGCTTGTGGTGAACTTCTTTCTGAATTTCATAATATTTGGGATTTTCTGGTTTCCTATTTTGAAAAACTGCATTGAAAGAGAGGCTGGCGTCATCGTTTTTTAAATAGTTGATATGCTTTGTAGATTTAGTCACATTTCTTTGTAAACAAATCGAATGGACCACATGCATTGAAGCTGTTCTCTAATTGCTCAATGCCCTAGTTGACGCGTGACAAATTACAAAAAATATCCCATTTATTATTTTGTGCCACCCTGGTGCCGCTCTCATGTTGCCTGTCGTGTCGCTTGTGGTGTGAAAGATACTTATCAAAAGTATAGGTTTGATTCATTATGTCGCATCACTGCACAGTTTCACTTGCCGCATCGCTTCTGGTGGGTAGCTGCCTTAAGTTGGGACTCTAACAGAGCATCTGAATAATAATTATTTACTGCTCAATTGACCAGTTGAGAACTATGCAAGGGCTTTTTTTGCAAAAATCATCAACAGTCCAGTTTCTGCAGACCACACAAGGAGGAAGTTATTGTAGTTTTTTAATGGGGTTTGATAATACCTCAACCCAAAAAAACTGCATTTCAGATTTAAAAAAATGTATGTAAACTTAAGACTGTCAAGCTGCCTCTTTTAAAAAAATGACTCCATGGCCTTTCAATTATTTTTGGTGTAGTAAAGAAAGACAGGACTTGTGCCAAAATTAACTTTTAATTTGATAAAATGGAAGATGTCCTCAGGTACAGAATTTAAACAAGCAGATAGTCGTGTTTGATCTGGGCTACCCACTTACCCATTTCCTGCCAGGTGCTGCGGTCTTCAATTCCATACTGTCCTTTTGTGTCTGCCACAGCCGTCAAGAAGCTGGTGTTGTTTTCTGCGAAGCTCAGGTAGTTGTACAAACCCATATGTGACAGAGAGAAGGAATGTAGTCTCCCTCTCGACCAGAAAGGGCGCTGTGGTGTAGGGTTGGTGGTATGCTTCTCCATAGACAGATGGACTCAATGGTAGGAGGAAACTGGAAGTCGGCCATGTTGTAGGAAGTGCGTAGCTGCGCGTAGTGCGTAGTGCTCCGAACAACTCCATTGTAATCAGCTGTGGGGCAGGCTAGCGATTGGGTAGACCCGGGCACCTGGCTGATTGCAGGGATGAGTTTTGTAGTACAAAGAGGACGCAGCTACGTGAATATGGCCCCTTACACTGAATAGCTCATTTGTTTTTTTGTGTTTTTGTTGTGTTTGATTGCAGAGGGTTAGGAGCCAGGGAGCTGCAGTCAAGAAGCCAGCATTAACACCCTAGCACCAACCTCAGGGCACGGGACAAAGCACTGCACTGAAGCACTCAGCACAGCACAACAGAGCACCGTGAGCAAGTACATTACTGCACTGGGAGAGGGAAAACACACTGCCGTGCACAAGAATACTGTGAAGCAAATTGCTCATTGTTGTTATTATTTGAGGAATGAAAACCTGCCGTATTCCCCCTGATACCATTGTTGGTAGACAGGTGGTCTAATTATTTTGTTAAGTAAAAATACAGATCATTTTTAGAAAGTAATTTCGGGACATTACATTTGTGCACCAACCACTTGCATCACTGTCACACCATATTAATTTGATAATTTAGCCATAATTTATACCAGCAAGGAAAATAACCCTCTACCCAGTTTCAATATCTGCTATTTTAGAAGAATGAATAAATACTTGATTATTTGAAAAGTAGTCTGTCAATTCAATACCTCTAGCCCCTTTTGTTTCATTAAGAAAAGACACTATTTTATCAACACTGTAAATTTAGTTCCTACCTTGTGGGTGTGTTTAAGCCTCATTTAACATCATTACCGAGGATGTATCCGACAGCCCTCCTTTGTCTTCTTCTTTTGCTGATATTAACAATTCCTCTTCAGAATCTTCTTTTTCGGTCACGGCTACAGTATCTTGCTGAAGATCCGCTAGGCTGAGGGCTATCTCAACGCCAGAGGCAACCCCAACATTGGCACCAGTCCTCTCCTCTGACCGGCAGACACTTATAGGCCCAGGGAGAGGTCTGGTCCCACAGTGCTCCTCTGTCTCCAGAGTCTGGGCTTTCACAGCACCACTGTGATTCCCAGCTCTGGAGCACGATCTCTTCGCTGTACTGGGTTGACACCCAGAGCTGCTCTCCCCAGAGACCATTTCAGAGTCCCAGACCGACTCCTCTCCTTCAACCGCTGCACCTGGATTCTTTACTTTTGACTTTTTTTCTAGAAAAATTTTTTCTTTTAAATTCAGAATTTTCACGATCAGCATAGATATGCTTGGCTCATTATTCATTACTCTTTTCATGCAAGTTGCGGCTCAGATCTCACTCTCTCTGGCTGTACTGGCAACTCTGTCCAGTATAGTTGGTTTGGCTTCCTGAGCACGTCTCCATATGGCAGCCTTGTAGTTTTCTCTTTGTATATGCTACTTTAATGCAGCTCTGCATGGTGGCAACTGGCTGCTCTGAAAGTTTCTGCTGCAGAAGAGTTTGTAACAGCACTCATTAACATCATCTTCTGCTTTACCATACAAGGAACAGACAAAAGCCTCACAAGACTTGACTAGCTCTTTTCTTATTTTTGCTGTCCTGCATTGTTGACAAGTAAGTCAAAGGAGAGTTTATTCCCCTTTCCATGGAATGCACTGGTTGTGTCACAGCCTGTGAAAGCACGCATTCCAGGCAGAGCTCCACACACAGCTAGTCTCAAGCTTCCACATCTACAAAGCAGCTGCATATTCTTGTTCCTGTGTGTATCACAATTCTTGCTGGAATGTCCTTCTACAAAAGGCAAGCCAGGACTATCTGTGTCTGGAGTCTTGATCTCTACAGTGGTGTTTCCCTCATCAGCTTCATGTTTGGTATGCAGAAACATACAAATATCAACGTGACAGGCTGGCAGGTGGATAGAGGCCCAGAGACAGACTGCAGTTCAAAAAAATAACACACTTTTATTATAAATAAACACAAAATAAAAAGGCACAAGGGCAAAAATAAAGATGTTTAAAGAAATAACCAAACAAAAAGCAAAACTTACAAAAATAAAGATTTTCAGGCTGGGCAATGCCTTCACTGGATTTAGAAAAAACACAAAAACCCAGCAAACCAAAAACACCAACCTGCTTCCTCAGCTCCCTCCTCTTAATGGGAAGCAGAGGCCTCCTTTTATGTCAGGTGGCTGGGTGCTGATTGATCGTTAATTAAGCTAATCAACTAATCAACCCCAGCCACCTGAACACAATAAACCCAGGCAGGTAGGGGAATTTAACCCTATCCCTGCCAATTTATAAAGGGCAGAGCTTTGCTCTGCCACAATCTGCCTCCTCATGTGTAAACTCCAATGCTCTATAACCTGATGCCAGACCCTCCCATTGCCAGCATAAAACTTATGGCATCCATAAATCCTTTCTTCTTGACTTCAAAATTTGGGATGCCAGAAGGCAGCAGATCTTTGGAAGTCATAACCAATTCTATTCTTAAGCCTCTCAGTTCTGTATTCAGGACCTTCGATGCCTTCATCAAGCAACAAGTCTATGTAACGCTGTTGAACGAGAAATTCTGTTCCATCCATAACTCTCTTTTGGATCTCCTCAGACAGGTGAAGAAAGGTGATATCAAGACCTTTATAAGTCTTGTTGACATTCTTTTCTTGTTGTGCTTTGACTGCATGTAGGGATTTCTTGTTGGTGTATTTACTATAGCAACTGTGGTGGTACATACAGTAACTTCTATTGCTGTTCCAGTTCAACAATTACACTTGCGTCTTTCATTAATTGTGCAGCTTGCAGAAGTCTGGCCCCAGCTTCAAATGTTAGACATTGTGTCAACGTCTCTTTTATACAGCGATTTCTTTTAGTCTGCTTGTCTTCCTGACATATAATGCACAATTGTACTTTTGTGTGAGGCAGACTAGAGCTAGTCATTCGTGATTCTCTCTTGGTAGGATGAGAATTATCCCTTCTGTTAGTGGTTATTACTTTTTTTCTCATGTTTGGCCTGAACTCATTTGAGGTGACCCAAATGGGTATACATCTGATAGCATGACCTTTGATACAAGCCCCAAGGTTCTTCCTGCCAAGAACCTTCCAATCTGGACAATTTCAATTTCAGCAGGAAGATCTTCCAGCTAACCAATGTGAAAGGAAGTAACTGTCTAGACCAGAAACTGGCTTTGATGCTTCTTCAGCAATGTGTGACGTTCACACACAGCAACGTGTATCTGTAGTGCTTCATGTCTATCTCTAGTTTGTTTATGCCTCTAATAAACAGTTACTTTAATATCTATAAAGTGTAAATAAATAAATTATATACCTGCTTAACCCAAATAATCTTTTTGACGAAACTTGCTGTTTATATGAAAAAAAAACACTTTACGAGCAGTTTCATGATACATAAGCGTGACATTATGCAGCCAACCAACTTGTAGTGAGCACTGTAGATTACCATTCTGTTATATTTCATCGAATCAATAAAAATCACCAGCTGCCCAATAATTTAAGTTTCTTCGATTTCATGAAGTGGTTGACTTGTTACAAACAGGAATGTCATTCAATTTTTTAAAACTTAATTGATACTAAGCTTCGTCAAAATAGATCAGTCATGCATTGTACTATTTAACTGCATGGTAAAAAAATATTCAACAGCCAATCCGTGTACAGCATTCAAACATTTCCGTTTTATAAATAAAGATTAGGCCTATAGTGGAGATTCATATCTCGACTGTGCTGGTACCTGCATGGAAGTAACTTCACAGATATATTAATTCATATAAATCAATTTCTGCTTTAATTATCAATTAAAAAATAAAACAATCCATTTTTTCCTCTCAGTAAATTAAAAGTTTAACTAGAACTGTTCTTGAAAAAAAGTCCAATTTTAAAACAACTTTTTTCACAAAAAACAGACTGACCCATTAAATTAAAATAAAGACTGGTAATATCTACGCTTATTGTTATTATAGTGTTTTTTGTATGTGCTTATTTTCAGTAAGCGACTGTTTATTGTGTGGTCCGCTGAAAATTGAGAACCACTCAAATCTTATCATTTGAGTTTATAATGTGTTCCGTTTATACTATTAAAAAAGTGCAAATATGTATAATTTTGTGGCACAAACACTAGATAAGTAAATACAGGTTAAAATGTCAATTACAAACTTGCTTTGTAAGTGTTTTACATAATAATTATTAGTTTCCCATAATGTTTGGTAATAGTGGACCCTATTAAAAAACATATTTAAGGACTATTTTCAGTTTTTGTATTAATTACGGTATGTTTTAAAGACTATGTGGTTAACATATACAGTTCTTAGCTAAACTGTATTTAAAGAAGATAAGAAACATTCTCTCTGTATTAAGCAGTTATAAAAAACTTGTAATGGTTGTGAACAGTGCCATTAGTTCAGTCCAAAAAAAAATTATCCCTTTAAAAAAAAAAAATTTGATTTTACGAACTAAAATCATGACAGTACTGTGTGACCCTGGGACTGATAAAAAGGAAATCACGCATGCAACAGTAAAATAAAAGTTAACTAAAAGTGACCATATTAATATCTGATATGCATATTATACAGAGAAGCACTCACAGAGTCTAAAACCACTCTTGGTGACAAATGGTCACACTGAATCATTAGTCCTCTATCAGGTTGTCTGCATACGCAGTATACCGGTGACACATCAAAAACAAACACATCTTCAGTACTTCTGCCTTCAGTGACAGGAAAATTATCTAGTTTTCCTTTTTCCAAAGATGTTAGCAAAGTACCGTGCATTACATCCCAGCGATGTTTTAAACAGTCTTTTTTTTTTCATTTGAAACAATGGCCCTCATTCAGTAAAGGCTCTTATGCTTTAAGGCACACCTTATCCTAGGATATGATGCACATTATTGAAAGCTTTCTACATCAACCTAGATAAGATGCACCTTAAAGCATAAGGATTACGTTAACACAGACACCTTAAAAAGAAGCTATTGGGTGAATATGCCTAATGCATTGTAATGCATTCAAATGATGTGGAAATATGGCACTCTTTGCTAACAGAGAATGACACTGTTTTCAAAAGAGAGGAAGAAGAAAGCAGTCTGGGCAACTTAAATCCTACATCACACAATTAGTTGTTATCTATAGCCATATAAAAATAATTCTCATTATAGTAGTTTTCCTACTTTAAAAAAAAAAAAATTAAAATAAACTTCCCCAAGCTCTGTTTCTTGGGGCTGAAAGAACAGCTCCACGTATCAACAAAATCTAATAGACCGAGCCAGCAGACTAGAAACAACTGGAGTAGTGTAAGATAATGAAGCTTTACTGTCTTTGTGTCACTCATATGTAATTTAAGTAATAATAATAATAATAATAATAATAATAATAATAGCAGACAGAATGGCAGTCCAGTATTAGATATCCTCTGGACCGGCCCGGGAGGAGCAGTTAATTTAATTTAAATAACATACATCCTAAGTGTTTGTTTACGTTCAGTTAACTGCTCTGTCTAGTGCCCCTTCAGCAAGCTTTTTTTTTTTTTTTTTTTTTTTTTTTTTGTATTTAAAAACCACAGGAGATTCAAGAATATAATGCTTTGATAATTACGGGGGCCTAAAGTTTTGCATCACCCTATAGAGTTAATTAATTTTGCTTCATAAAGTAAAATAAAACCTGCTGAATAATCGTTAACATATTGAATTACATACCGCTTTGTAGTTTTCCATATACTTAAACCAACACAAATTGAAAAATGTGACATTTCGAAACCTAACATGAAATACTGTACTACTATTATGGCTTCCGGTAGATTTTTGCAGTATCATTTTGTAGTTTCTTTGATTACATGATGTTAAATAAAATATCTAAATTATGTTCATTCTCAATCCTAAAATTCTAGGCGATGCAAAATGTTTGGCCATAGCTTTAGAGTATTTGATTAACGATTTGTGTCACTGAGTTTTAATCAAGTGCCCTGTCCGGGTAGAAATGTGTAGCATTGATAGGGAAAAAAAAACAAAAAACCTTAGTTTGATGGAAACATAGCTTATGCCTATCAGCCCTGGTAGTCCCTCCACTTGCTCTGCACGCAGAATAGAGGCGTCCCTTCATATTTCATCAACTGAAAGATAAAGAAGCGTGATTTGGAAGCGCAGGTTAACACACGGAATGTGTGTGTGTGTTTGGACAAAAATCTGGTCTATGATTGGATCCAAATCTACAGGGGCAGTAGTGCCAGAGACTCGGTTTCTTTCCCTGCATCTGTGGAGACAGTAGTAATTCCTACTTATTTAATATATATAGATAAATAGCACAGCTAATGTAGTTGTAGAAGATAATATATAAAATCATTCATTTAACAATAGGTAGTAATTAAAAAATACCATTCTCTACCAGTATATGCTGTTTGGAATTCTCTGTAAAGCTGCAGGACTTGCCCTTGACCAGTAGGGGCCACTGAAGCCCTATGAACTGAACTATCCCCAAATGATTTTCCTCTCAAACCCAGGGCTCTCTGTGGGTTGCCAGGCAGATCATTAACTCATGCTAGTATGACTCACCTTACACTCCACGTGGTAATACTTTTAATAGGAGAGCCACTGGGGACCCCCGAGTTGATTTTTTTGGCACTTTACACTTTGTGTAACTCAGCATCTCAAAATTAAGAAATCATTTCTCATACTTGAAGAGTATATAGCTTCAAATATCGTTTTAGTCGATTATTTACATTTCCTTTAGTTTCTTGAAATCATTCTGAGTGATTCCGGGTTCTGTTGCTCTAATATTGATCTTTTTTTTTTTCTATTTGTGTCTATGTGTGGCTCTGAGCTTGCTTTGAGTTTGCCTGGAAAGCCAATTGGAATCTGATAACTTTGCTGGCCCATACTACTCTCTCTAAATATATGTGTAGAGTAGGTGGGGCAGGCAGATTTGAAATGTCACATTGTCACATGACCTGAATGGAATGAGGAAGTATATTCAGTGCCGACAGTTAGGATCTCGAGATAAAGACAGATCCAGGTAAAGAAAGACAGAGACAAATTATGATTACTCAATTAATTATTAAAAAATAGAAACAAGCAGAAGCAATTAAAAGTCACCCAGGCGTTTAGAAGTGACAAGTGTCTAAGATCTTTCTCAGATCCGTAGACTTGTGGATTGGTGGAACATGAAGGACATCCTGTGAAATGTGTCATGGTTGTTCGCAGACAAATATCATGCACCTGAAGATGAGGATAGGTAGATTCTGATTGACGTTTGATCCAAAACTCTCTACAAGACAAAAAACAAACAAAAAAACACCCTACCAAAACAAATATTCAAGATTTATTTTCCAGTTTGTACACACATTAGGAAAGTTGTATATGTTTAATTGTTCATTTAAATACAGCGCTTTGGCTGTGCAGATGTTTGCGTGCTTGAATAAAACTTTTGAGTTG
Organism: Polyodon spathula; assembly: GCF_017654505.1. Taxonomy (NCBI): domain Eukaryota; kingdom Metazoa; phylum Chordata; class Actinopteri; order Acipenseriformes; family Polyodontidae; genus Polyodon; species Polyodon spathula. The sequence continues at coordinate 58,411,861 of NC_054538.1, read as the reverse complement.
TCTCTGATAGTTTGTATTTTATTTTAATATTGATGTTGTTTAAAATGTAATAATGACGGTTGGTGGCGGTTTTATGTGTCAGTATAACTCCTACAAGAGCATTAGTCTTCCGACCCGGCTACTGATACTTAACTCTATGTGAGAGCTTTGCTTATTGGGGTGTCTGCAGGTGATACAGCAGTCCATCTATTCTGCAATCCTTCTTCTGGAACGGAGGGAAAGAGAAGGCAAGCCCTGGAGACAGACAACTACAATGCATCAGCACTAGTAATACAATAAAGATATCTTCCAGTCCAACAGGATACTTATTCTATTCACAGTCCCTATGTACTGGAGTTGTGTAACAGTTAACAATAACTAGAACACTAGCATCCATCAGACGGGACGCTTAAGTAAACACCAGGAGTTATAATCACAGTCCGTCATGAAACAGTATTATCTTAATCATGACAATGCAAAGATTATTTACCTTTCTTTCCTGTGATGTAGAGTCTTGACTGCATTTAGTTGTGCCATTTTGTTTCCTTCTGCTTCTCTTCAATGTGTTTATTGCTTAGGCTCCAGTATTGCTTCTCTTCCTTCCGCGTCCAAAACGGCCACGGTCCGGTTCCAGTGTGTTCCCCCCGTGTTCTCTCCCTTCCTGTTCTTTTAGTTCCAGTTATATAGGGGAACTAACCAAGTGGCACTAATGACTTGCACCAATTGCTTGTGACCGTGCCTGTGACAAAATAATTAAAAAGATAGAACAGACATATTAACCCCTTATTGGGGCCTCACTTTGGGTATAATAATAAAAAATACATAGTGTAAAGATACAATAAATAGTGTGACTAAAACAAATAAAACCACCAGTGAATAAAACCATTAAAACTTATGTCACTTGTAACAAAAGAATGGGAACACAATTTATTTTAAAAAATGCATAGCTTGAGCTTAAAATAAGAATTAGAAAATGTAGGATAATTTATTTGTGAATTTCCAGAACCCTCCCTACTTTTCAGAATACCTGGAGTCACTTTTTTAACCTCCCTCTAAATTGGTAACACTACATACAGCTCTGGGATGGAAAGTCCCTTTGATGATTACAAATGATGTGTTGATTTAGGCCATTAGAGCCCACAAGGATTGCTATGCCATTAATAATATTTTTGAAGATTCTGACACCAGTTGCAGATGCCTTATTTCCCCACTTGCATGACACTTTTGTCAAAATAATTACACTCAACTTAATTGCAGATGAATCCTAGTACGACATTGTTATAGTGTCCTTATTTTTCTATTTGGCTGTCAGCATTAATTAGGAAGAATCATTTGGGAATTCCAAAACATAGCTTTTATGTGCTTTAAGATTTGATAAGAGCTGGACTGTAGTCATTATTCTGGACACCATATTTCATCTCAAGAACGGCTGCTGAGGTGCGGAGGAGGGCCACATTAGCCCAGATCTGTCAGGTCCTATTAAAAATGATAAAGCATAACACTTCTGCATTTCAAATTTTTCCTATAAGTGCTTTTAAAACATGTCTTGCAGCAAGTTTAAACTGACTGCTTGTATAGTGTGGTAACGTGACTGGTGGTCAATGCTGGTCAGTGGCAGGAATAGCACTCACCCAGAGACAGTATTGTAGTTCAGCGCACTTTTATTAACACACAAAACACATGAACAAATTAAAGGTTTTAAACAAAACACTACAAACTCTTAAACACACAATACAACATCCAAACACAGCTATCCCAGTGCACACTTTCTTACTTTCCACTTCACAATATATATTTTGTATGGGTGTGCTTGATGACACATGGTTTGTAGTTACAGTAAGTGAATGTGTAAACATCCTTGGAAAAAAAAGTAGTAGTTTAAATTTTTACCCCCAAATTTGAATAATGCCCAGTTCCCACTGTCAAGCCAATAGCCTGTTTTCACCCACCCAACTGATTTTCCTCCTTAACCCATGGAAGTTCAAAGGCCAACACAGCACTCACTGTGGACCCACATCTTGGGTGGACAATTCAACACGATCAGGATTCAAACCAGCCAGTTCATTATTGTTTGTCTTTACTGGATGCGCCACCCAATGAGGGTGTCGTAATATGTTTCAATTAAGGAAAGGACATGCTACTGTGCTACTAAAGGTTCCCAAAATGACAGAAACACACCACTGTTTTGGCACCATCACAACTTACTGAAACATACATTGTTGTTGGGAAAATGATTTACAATGTATTGTAAGAGCTGAATGAAAAATATTTTGAATTTTAAAATAATCTTCACTGTGTGCCTAGACCTGTTTTATTTGACAAGGCCTTTTCTTTGCAATACTTTATTTGTAAAGTGCTGTGAGATGCTTGCACAAGAAAAGCAGCTACAAAAGCATAATCATTTTGCGTTGGGTTGTACTCTGTACGATATTCAAACTTCACCTTAATCACTTACCTTATTGCCTTCGTATTACAACTAAGGATTGATTGACTACATAGTCAGAAGTTTGTACCACATGCCATGATGCCTGCAGGGCAGGGAAGGAGTCTGACAGACTATAACAAACATTCAGTCCAGAACAACAGAACAGCCTTCTCATGAGTTGCAATATGATTAAGCATATGGGTATTTCAGAGCTCAAGAAAGCAGACAAGGTTTGGAGACTGCGGTCTAGCTCAAATGCACAGTAGGCCTGCTGCATGTGATGAACACAAATTGTCTGAGGGGAAAAAAATGTAAACACTGTAAAACTAGCTCAAACAAAATTGTACGCTAGTTTTATTCCTCTTTTGTAAATTTGCCTTCATCTTTCCACTCTAGTCATTAGTATTGTGCCATCTTAGATTCCTGTCTGTCAGCTCTGCAATGACGATGGGGCTGAATGAAGTCTCTCCACTGCTTTCTGTCTTGCACCAACTCTTTGGCTTCGTTCATCTTTAATCCTTTCTGCTGCAGGTTGTTCTTAATTCTATCCCGTGAATCCTCATCTTTCCCTAGGCTTTAGTCCATGTACCTCTGTGTACATTGCCATGAAGGGTATTCTATCAGTGTCCATTCTTGATACATGACCGAACCATTGCAATCGTCCTCCTTGAATTTTCTGCAGCAGAGTTGATTCCTTTTTTAGTCGCTTTCTAATTAGCTTGTCTTTATTTTTTGCATCCCAGAGACACCTAGTATTCCTCTAAGCCAGAGGTCCACAAAGTAATTTGGACATGGGCATAAAATGCTCTTACTTGGCTGTTTGCGGGTACGCTGACAATTGCATAGGTTCTTATCTTAAATACTGCCTTCCTGCAATAAAAAAAAAAAAAATATATATATATATATATATATATATATATATATATATATATATATATATATATATATATATATATATATATAAGAGTTTTAGTGGCAGTTATTCTTGACTCACTCTCATAAGGCCAAGTCTCAGGCAGTAATTGTGCATGCTGCTCTTAAAATATATATATAGACAAGATTAAATTCTAAATACTGAAATGTATTATTTTTCTCAATAACAGTTGGCGAAATTCAGTGCTTACTCAGCATATTAACACCCCGCCTGCTCATGAATGATTGGACACATGAATGATTTTTCGCTTTCCGTTTGACTACTCACTCCCCTTTAATTTTCATGCAGAATACCATGAACTGCCTCTGCTTCCTTTTGATTGGAAATCTGCTTAACACTTGGCAGATATTTGACTCCTCTATTGGTTATACTTACTGTCAGTACCTGCAACTGAAACAGACACAGTTTATGTCCCACACAGCTACCATATGATTGGGCTACTGCAGAGACAATGCAGATATTCAATTGGTTGATCATATTGCAGCGGGACTTCAAGAAAAAAAAAAAAAAACGTTGAGTATGTACAAGCACAGCATAAGCGAGCAGCACTGTCAACAGACTGCTGTGACACTTTTGTTGGAAAACAAAAGCTTTGTTTAAAGCTTTATTTATTTTCCCATGCTAGAAAAGTGTTCACGACACATAATTTATGAACGCGGGCACGAATTTGCCCGTGGGCGCCACTTTGAGGACCACTGCTCTAAGCCAACTCATTTCCACACTTAATATTTTACGCTCATCTGATTTCCTGACATGAAAAAGAAGAATCAGACTAGATGCTACTACTTTCAAAAGACTTCACAGGATATGGAAGGCTAAAGATATTCTGGCAAAATCTAAAATGAGTGTCTGAGACAGCTGTCGGTCGGCTAATGTTATACGGGTCAGAATTGTGCCATCAAGCCCTATTAATTTTGGTTTTTGGTTTCTCTAAATGACAAGCGATGCATTCCAGATGGGTATGGAGGAACCATAAGAAAAAACTGACTAAATGCAACTGAGAAACTAGCTACTACAGGACACTACCGAACACAGATGAATATTGCCTCTTATAAGCCCCTGCTGGTAGTTGGTACTAGAGCACCATGACCCCCATATGACAGAGCTTTATTATTTTTAAGAAGAAGAAGCAGTATATTAGTTCTTCACAGTAAAGCAAATAAAACACAAGTTGGATTGTTGATTCTGCAGCTTTAAGACCTGAGACTTTGCTGCATAACATTTCTCACAGAGGACATTAACACCTTGCCTTGGTGATTAATTGTTATTGTTTTGAAGGTGGCATTCATATGGCCCCAGGGACTCAATCTGCCCACCACTGTTCTTGAAGCATGAGACATTTATAAGAAGCTGATAACGAAAATCATATAAAATGAAAGGGGTGTCTGTCATATTAGATGCTTTCCTATTGTTGACTTTTGAATCTGCCTCACTCAATCACGTCTGTTGTCAGCTCAGCTGATAAAAAATCATGGTATAATTAGCAGATTTCTTGCTGTTCCAATTAAAAAAAAAAGATTAGTGATTTATTAATGCATTTTGTGAGCCCCTGAAAATTAAATGTTAAAAAGAAGCATGCTTAGCTGTAGGCAAAACTCTGCATCAATTTACTTAAATGTAATTTCAAATGTCACATATGCACCATGATTTTCATAACTTCTGATCCTGTAATTATTTAGACTAATTTGTGAGAGATTGTCCATGTTGCATCTAAACCCCCATTTAGGTTGAACACCACTCATAAGTTGTTTCCAATAAAAAGGCGTAGCAATGTTAGGGAAATTCCAGCAATGACCAGTGCTGGTATATGTGGGTCAGAGCTGGTGGTTTTGCTGTTTTTCAGCTGGTCATGCTGGTTCAGGAGACTTGATACTGGCTTGAGATGCTGGATAAGTTGGTCCACTAAAAATACCTTCACTGTAAAGTTCTAAAGTGAATTGTGTTGTAGTGGCTTTGGTATACAATTTATTTATATATAAATGAGTCTCTAGGCACACTATTTAAGAATGTCCAAATGTTAGTAACTGAGACATACCATAATAGTTCGGTGATATCATGTAGAACTCGAATTCCCTTGACAACAATTGACATCCACGCAACGTGTCAGAAATATAAAACAATCCTTTATTTAAGAATAAAAGGGGTGCACAACTAATCTAATATTACAGAAAAGAAAGGCTATTGGTTAGAGATATGCGTGAATAGCAATATACAGTTTATTGATTCCATAGTCAAATGATTACAATGACCATAACAACATTAGCATGCATGGTTAATATATTAATATTGGATATATCTTATCACACAAAGTGTCTACTTTGCATTAACATTTTCAATACCCATTTCTCGTTGTAATCGATCATGTCAATATGCATGAGAATTAATTCAGCTTGTCATTCAGAATGGAATCCAGCATTCCAGTACCTAATTTAACAAATTAGTTTTACTGTGTTAATCTAGTTTAGACGTGATGTACCAAACTAATAAAATGTTGTCAACCTCAGTTGATTATATATTCAAATTAACTCAGAAATGGGGCAATGATCAAATCTCTGCATTTACGAAGCAACTCTTCCGAGTTGCACATTTCAACAAACAAAATGCATTTCTTACACACTCTAAAACAGGAAGCTATATCATATTCCTAGATCAGTTTCCACTTAACTTGATAGCATTTGCTTCAGTTACTTTCTCGAGTCATAAAGTATTTAATATTAGATAAGTTGACTACTTATCGATTTCCATACACAGAAGTCAAGTCTGTGTTGATGAACACTGCAGCTCTCGATCCGAAGTTTCAGTGAAAGGCACTTGGCTGTACGCATTGTGTTGCATATGCTCGCAATAAACAAATAGTTATTTTCAAATGGAGATCAACTTGCAGAATTTGTTGTTGTTGGCAGTTTTCCCACTGGGAATAGTTGATCAGACGTAACTGAATTCAGCTAATGCACTGCAAATGAAAAGTTATATAGTTTGTAAAAGTGTTCTTGTGGCAACTCTTCTGTATGGCTTTGCTTAAGTTCATTTCATGCAGATACATGGAAACAAACACGCTTTCTGATTAATGCAGTATCCCATTTACTGATCCAGTCTCTTGTAGAACAGACAGCAGGGCCTTTCCTCAGAAGATGAGTTTAGCCATTATTCAGAACATTGGTTCTTTCTTGCCTTCCGTAAATTCAAGCATGTGTGCTCCCATGACTTCAGAAACTTTCTTCAGAACAGTGTCACTTCCATTTTGTTCCTCCAATCTCCAAGCTACCTCTAGCAGGTGGACACTCCTTGTGCACACCTCCTTTGTGGACAGCACACTTGGGCAGCACGCACGTCTGGGCAGCAGCCCGTCTTTCGAAAGTCAGTGGCTTTTTGTGATTCTCTCTTCAACCCTATGATTGGCTAGTTTGATTCATTTGGCAGTGCCTTAGTCCACGTGAAGTGTTTCTCATTGGTTGTTCTTGTTCAGAGACAGGCCGTTTTTCTCAATTGGTCTGCTATTCTGCCCCCTGTTGGCTGGATTTGAGTTGGTCTGGTCACTGTTTTGAGTAGCCAGTCATACTTAAAACTGTCTGGAAGTTGCCTTCTGCAAGATACTGCTGGCGCCTAATTGATCCATTCAGTGATAGGTAAAGGTAAAATACTTGTCCAGCAGTTAGTTTATGACCCTTTCTAAAAGCATTCTTTGTCAGTGGGGGAGTTTGTGACCAGACCAAGAAGACACCGAGAATAATTTAAGATTCCCCTCTGCATATTTCAATTCTGTTAATTTCATGCCCAGAACACCCCCCCGACGCTACAGTGTGTTGTCTAAACATTACCAAATTACCGCTGATTATGAACCTTGCACTCTAACTTCAGTACCTTTTCTTCTTTCATTTAGAATGCCAAATTAATTTACCCAAAATGCTTTCCCCAATTTAGAACGTCCAATTATGTTCTCTCACTGCAGCAATTTGTACACAGCTCAAGAGAACTGTTCAGTGAGCGTCCTCCAATTTCATCTTTTACACCCAATTGTCACCAAGCTACTTGCCTCTGGAGGACAAAGGCCAGCCCTGCAGGTGTCCGACTGAGCTCACTAGGTGCCTGGCTGGTAGGTTCCATTGTAGCACGATGAGAAGAAACAGTCCCTACCGGTTTTGCCTCCCTAGCCCATGGGAGAATCTCCAGAATCTCCAATGAATGCTGCCAACTCTGCAAGCCAAGACACAAACCTGTGCTCCTCTGACTGTATGACTCACGGTGCACACCACACGGCCGTGTTTTCACCAGGTGAGTCACTTGGGGACCCCTAATTATACTCATGCATTACATATTTAGCTGTAGCTCAGGTATTTGTAAAATTGAAAAACCTGAACCAAATTTCAATAAATGTTGACCTTTTTTTGTCTCTTTTTACCGGCACACAACGGATAGTGCCGTTGTTTTGTAATTTCAAATGTGTATTAATAACTTTTGTTAATTTATTTTATAAAATTAGTATTTTAAATACTCTGTCCTGATTGGTCAAAATAGGTCACATGGGGGTGTTGATATTATAGCATATCACCATGGGTCGGCACTTTTTTTCAAAAACGGGCAAATCACTGGCAGATATCCATACCACTAGAATTTAAAAACAAAAACAGCAGACCAACGAGATTTATGTAAATGTTGAACTTTTGGGAAACCAAAGTGTACATGACATATTGAATGAATCTGAATCTGACACCAATGATAAATGAAAGTAATGCAAAAAAGCAAAAGTATTCAAATAAATTCAAAACTTGCCATTTTGATTGCTGTTCCTTCTCCCTGAACTACAACATTTCCCTTTCCCATTTTGAAAATAGTTTCTTAAAAATATCTCTTAAACTTTCAGTTTTTCACAAAAGATCTGGGTCCCTCTTAAAAGAGAATTTGGGGTTGTGAAAGAGTGGGATGCTGTGCATAGTGAGAGGGTGATGCAGGTGCTCCAAAAAAGGACAGACACAAAGTTCACGGTTCACGGTTTAATGAAACTTCGCTCACCATACTAGGGCGATGACTCCTGGTACCATGACAGTACGGGGCACGTAATTCCTGCTGTGCAGTACTCTCACAGGTCGAGAGGGAGATTGTTGATCCAGATTCATTCGCTTTTTGTCACAGGGGTTAAAAGATGTTTTGTTGCTGTTGCTCCCGCTGTCCGTTCTTCGGTCTGCCTGCCTGCTGCCACTGGACCCACCCCTGCGCAGCTGTGTGATCTGATGCTGAACATTTATAAATTATCTCGACAGTTCCTGCCATATCTTAAATGTGTCCAGGTAAGATGGTATCATGTCTTCTGCTGTGCCCTGCATTGTTTTAAACTGTTTCTTAACACTGGGCCAGTAGTTTTCCACGTTACCAAGCTGTAAATTCAAAGTCAGTTTGATAAATAACCAGGTATTCCATGCAAATACTGTAACTTCTTTCTCACCACTGTGAAGCTGTAGCACAAATCTGGTATGGATACCTCCTGTTACTACCCTGGATAACAAAGGATGATTTAAAAAAAAACGTACTCTCACCTGATACTATTGCAGGTCTTGAGAGGAAGGATCTGCGTGATTTAAAGGCAGTTTTATTTGTGCTGCGTGATTTAAAGGAGGACTCATTTGTGTCATGATGAAAATGGGCAGTAATATTTTACTTTAAAATGTAATGAATAAACCAAGAATTACAAGAAGTGTAACGAATCAAAACTGCACTTTCAATGGCAATGTTCAATGCAACATCTGAAATATTTTTTTTAATGAATGCATTTTTGGTTTTTTTATGTTTTAAGGGACTATTTTTTCTAAAGTCAGGCAGAGGTGGAAGGATATTTAATAAAAATTACTTTTTTGTTAAATAAAACATGTTTTTATGGGTTTTTTTTGTAATGTTGGCTGATCCATTTTATAAGCGGAATAAGGCACTTTAGGGTGTGGGATATACTCTAATATCCACGCGCCCCGGGCGGTTAAAGCCACTCGGCTTTGCCTTGTGACTTATAACGCACCCGGGGCATATGGATATTAGAATATATCCCACACCCTGTTGTGCCTTATTGCTTACACAGAGGGAGTAAAAATTGCCATGTCATAACGGCTGTAAAATAATTCTAACCACCACAAACAGTCTTTTCAGGCTCAGAAATCCAATGCCTGTCTGGAAAAACTCTTTGTGAAAAAAAAACAGGTAGACAGAATTTGTCACTTCAGAAATTGCATTGACTTACCATGCATTACTCATCACCACAGTTGCTGTAATTTTAGACTAACGTACAATGATATAGTTACTATTTGTGTAGCTTGCAAGTTGAATTGGTTGAAATATCAAGTCACAATACTGTATATTGCCTGATTATTAATTTGTACCAAGATCTGGTGGTATTGGTCCTGTATATCAAAAGTGCCTTCTGACAGTCCAAAACTTCTCGTCTCCATCTGTTTTAACCCAACTTTTATACCGAAAGTTTCCATCATAAATTGAAACACTTTTCTACTGTTTTCCGATAGGTGGAATGTGTGCAATTTACATAAAGGTGGTGGGATAACTATTCTTTATTTAAATGAGAAACATGTATGTTAATGATGCAAGTGACAGTTTTCACATTATTTCAGGATTTGACTCAATGGACAGATGGGAGTAAAGGCGAAGAAAAACAAAACAGGTGTGTGCTTCAGGAGGTACGGAGAAAGAAGAGAAGATATATTTAGAACACAATAATAAAGCAAGTACATCAGGACAAAAAAAAGTTAGAGAGCTTCTATTTTAATGTAGCCTAATTTTTTTAACGTATACTATAAATTGGTATGGAGGATATTTTATGCGGAAATGAAACATAATAAATACATAAATGAATGCATAAATAAATGTTGAAATAAATATATAGACATATTTCTATATTTGTCTACTTATTCGTGTATGCATTTGTTTATTTATTTTTCATTTTGGCATAGCAGCTACATTATCCCTTTCATCCTCTAAAATTGCAGCAATCTCTAGCAGCACATTGGGCTCCATCGCTAAAGTATTCAGAGTCACTGCACCCACATCAAACCCTTTTTTTACATTTAGCCTGTTTGAAATAAGTTTCCTCTCCATGAGGACTTTTGGAAACAGGCGGAACCACTTTAAATAGAAAATGCACAATCCGACCACATCCACGCTTTAGATTTTTGCATGGGGGATTATGTTAATTAGGTACCCGCTTCATTTGCATAACATTCCTTATACTGTCGGAATTGGGGCTTTGCGACTATTCTAATCCCACCACAAAAGCCCTCCCTTACAGTCGGAAAAACTTTGATATTCAGGGCAATTGTGTTAAAATGTATTACAGTATACTGCAGTTTTGATAGACCTAGACTGACTGAGAAATATGTCTGCGTTTGGTCTGTGGAAAAGGTGGCATCCCTACCTAGGCCTGAGTGTTTGTGAGATAGGGGCAGGTGCGGTGTGAAAAATGTTTCTCCAGACCTTGACCTAACCATGACCAAGAAATTCGGACCTTGACAAAAAATAACTGACTACCCCTGTTCTAGATTGCTGTAGCCAGTGCTGTTCCAAGTTTTTTGTACTGAACAAAAGACTATAGAGCATTTTTTTTTTAATTGACAGCTACTGGTAAGTCACTGATAACTTTAATAATTAGAATTTTGGAATTGGCGAGTATATCCCTTGCCTTCCTTGTCAGTTCGGGTATTTGTGGTGTGTATACCTCCTTTTTTAACAATCTCCATTTTTTTTTCTGAGAAAGTTCTACAGTGTCTCTGTTGTCTGATTCATTTTTTTTTATTTGTAAAAAGTAAAATTGAAATATTACTTTTAAAAAGTTCTCAATGTAATTCTCAATAATAGTCTCTATAATAAGCAATATAGCATGAAACTCAACTATTCTTATACCGCTTACCCTAGCATATTTATATTCTGTCTCTGCTCACTAATGATTGGACAGCTGCAAAACCAGCGTAGATCTTTGACTTTCCCATTGGTTAAACTCCCACGACCTTCAGCCGAGGCAGAGAATACCTTCACAACTGTTTATCTCCCACCTCTGCTCACTTATGATTGGACTGCTGCAGAGAAAATGCAGATCTTCTATTGGTTGACTTAATTTTATATATCTATAAAAAAAGGTCTGCACGATTAAAGTGTAAAAAAAAAAAAAAAAATCTGTGATCAACTCTTTAGTTGATTAATCTGTACAATTATTATATATATATATATATATATAAATAAAAAAAAAATAAAAAATATATATATATATATATATATATATATATATATATATATATATATATATTATATATATATATATATGTGTGTGTGTGTGTGTGTGTGTGTGTGTGTGTGGTTGTTTGAACCAGTTAATGTTTCAAGTTTTACCACCCTATTGAGAACCTGATTGACAGAGAGGTTCTGTAAAGTTTATAATAGTAGAGATAGATTTCTGTTCTTTGCACACTTCTCAGTACTGGGGCCCTCAGAACTCAATCTCTGAGGAACAGGCTGCAGAGACCAGCACATTTGAGCTATATTTATATTTGCCTTTGGGGATCATTAAATCAGTTTGATTCTTCATCAGTTAGGTTTGGCCTGATTTCTTGTCTGCGTCTGTAAGCAAAAAGGGGAGCGTATTAAAAATTTATTGTGGACAAGCTAGTGTCAGGATGTGAGTGGTATGGGTAAGAAGAAAATGTCCAAACAGCAGTTCAATAGTCCAAAATGTCCAAATTTTATTTAATTATAAAGTATACAGTCTGCTCCCTCTACCAGGGTGATCCAGGGTGTGTGTGGTGGCCCCCAAGCCTCTACTCATCAGCAACAAAGCAATAACAGTCCTTGAGTGGGCCAGTCAGAGCCCAGACCTAAATCCAATCAAAAATGTGTGGCTTGACTTGAAGATTGCTGTCCATCAACGCTCCCCAAGGAACTTGACAGAGCTTGAACTGTTTTGTAAAGAACAATGGTCAAATATTGCCAAATCTAGGTGTGCAAAGTTGGTAGAGACCTATCCCAACAGACTCGCAGCTGTAATTGCTGTCAAAGGTTCTTCCACCAAGTATTAACTTAGGAGGGTGGAGACTTATCCAATTATGATCTTTCAGTTTTGTATTTTTAATATATAATTTGTTTTCTCAATAAAACCTTTTTTCCCCTCAACAGTGTGGAGTATGGTGTGTAGATAAGTGGAAAAAAATCCCTCATTTAAGTGGATGAAACTCTGAGGCACAGACACAACAAAACGCTTATTAAGAACTGCCCTTTCAAATAGATGCAGATGCCTCTGGTCTTCTTTAAAACCAGACTGATGTGGCAGAGAATCCCAAAGACTAAGGTACAGTTATGAAATGTACGTTAATGGAAGGTGCAAGTTGGGGAAAAGGGGGACAGCAAAGATTTAAATGCAATAATAAATTGTAATTTGTACCATGGCACAGCATAAGCACTGGTGTTGTATTTTCAGACACCTCACTTACTGGGAATGTGTAGACACTGCTCTGGCTTTCTACATGGTGTCAACTCCAGATGGCTCAAATGCAGCCATTCAGGGGCCAGTCCTAGAGCTACAGGCTCTAAGGCAAAGAGGTGTAGCTCTTATCTCCTGAACCTCTCCCAGATGAGCTGATCCAGCTGTTGTGGTGAGGGCCTGTGGTGCTGAGAAAGAGACCACAGCAAATGAGACTGGTAGGCTACCAAGATGTTGTTGTAGATACCTAGCCATGTGGTGAATGCACTGGCTTAATGCTCTCTTGAAGATCACCTCAGAGACCTGGCACTGCTTGATAGGCAGGTAGCATCCTTGGATAGGAGTGCTAAATTAGGCGCCTGGACCAAGGTGGCAATAGAAGCCTCAACCGGGTGAAAATGGGTCAGACCCAGCTTCTCTGCATCATGCACCCTATACAGGTTTGTCCATTGACTGGGAAACAGCAGGAGCTGTTATGGGAGATGTGGTAGGCTCATTGTCGAAAATTACTGCCTTGTTTCCTCTGCTGTAGGCCAGGGCACTTGCACAATTGTCAGCGGCAGAAGCTCTGTCGATAGGGAGAGCTTAACAGCAGGGAACGTGCTATCAGACTTCATGTCATCAGATGGGAACGCCAGCTCCTGTTTGCCCACCTCCTCAGAGGTGGCAATGGACAGTATGTCCTCCTCCAGCCAATCTGCGCTTGTGGCCCACTGGAGCCCCAAGGGGACAGGCGGTGCAGGTGGTGCCAAACTTTCCTGCAGTAAAATCCGTGGGGGAGGGGAGAAAATTCCGTGGGGGAGGGGAAGGAGTAGCAGACCGTGAGGATGGTTTCCTGCCTGGGCTACTTTCCTGGGTGTGTCATCCACTCTCCCTTGGCAAAGAGCCATGGGGTGAGCCCGCAGCCACCGCTCTAAGAGAGGATGATGGGGAAGAGCTCTGAGCAGGAGTAAGGGATGCAGAGTTCTCCTTAGAGCTGTGGCATAACTGTTTCTCAAGTATATTCTTGGAGAAAGGGGCATAAAATTTGCAGAAGCTGCGATTAACCAGTGCCTCCATGGTGTGCTATGGCGCCGGTACTGTGTCTAATTATACTGCACGATTAAAGAATTATGAACTGTAATAATAATGATTGTTAACATAAAAAGGCTGAGTAACTGTGTGGCATAGTTTAAGACGTTTTTAGTGCCCTGTCTGGGAAGTTTGGTTTTCACCCAGCCTTTGCCCACTCCCCAGATAACATGAATGATGTTTCAACTGTTCTACCGGATATACTGCAGATGATGTTTAAGCAATAATACACAACAGGTTGTGTGTTATCAAATAGCTTGTTTACAAATTAATTAAGTGAAGTCAAATACATTAAACAAATTTGTCTGCAAAATAGTGATATGTGGAAAACATTATTGGAATTTTGTAAAAGTCTGAGTAAATTCTGTGGAAAATACAGTGAAGTCAAAATAACTTTTATGCATACTCAGACAGTATGACAGTGCAAAGAGGTAACAGTGGGGTAGATTGAAAAACTAATCCACAGAATACTGCTGCCTCAGGCTGCCAGCAATATGTTATCTTGTGGCATACATACAGCTGTTAAAACTATCCGTAAAGCATAGAAGACAGAATAATTGTGAATTCAGCAAATGAGTAAATACGTCTATAAAATTCCTTTGTTATAAATCAAGTAAGATTGCTGTTGTGAAATCAGAATGAGTTTGCAGCTTTCAAAGTGTCTTTATAGCTCTGCAACAATTTTATAGCTATGGCTCTGGAAAGTAATTGACAAAGCAATAAAACATGCAGAAGTAGCACAGGGATGCAACAGTACTTCTGTAACTGGACCAGAAGTTTGAAATGTCATGAATCTATACAGTGTAATGGTCTGCCTAAACTTTTAGTCTATCTTGTATACATTTTTTTCCATCTTATAGTTGCATCTATTAAGAATTCACAGTAGTGAAAATATTGCCACTTCAGTAATGTTGTGTGCATTATAAGGCATGATACTTTTGTTAGAAACTAAACCAAAACAGTTTTTGAAATGTGTCACGAAGATGGCTGTGGTGGGCCAAGTCAAACCAGAAACCAGGACTAGGAAATAAATAATAGAGAGGTAGAGTTTGGTGAAGCTTAGTAAGACAAAACTTTGTAAGACAAAACACACAGGACATGGCACTTTCGTCACAAAACGGACTACACAGACAAAACACGATGAGCTTGCATTTTAACTATTCTTACTATTCTAACCTCCATCTCCAATCCCGTTCTCCACTCACCTAACACACAACCCCGAGTGGGTGAAAACATGCTGCTTTTATGCAGCTGTACTGAGACTCAATTGCTAGTCAATCATTCAATTGGAGTCTTGGTACAACTGCACATGAATTAATAAAAGTGCAATTCCCCGTGCTCACATATTATTACATTTTACCTGCACGTGAAGTAAAATCCTTGTGCCTAAATACAAATATACATTTTAAACAACTCGTGTTCCACAGACCCATTTATATCTTGTGTACCAATGACTATGCACCAACACTGAAATACACACAGGGGCAGGGCAACATTGCCACAAAGTGTCATCAAAAGAAATAGAGCAGATTTATTTTTAGTTGGTTTGAAAAATGACCCACTGTAAAATGTACCCAGACCAATATGGGCATTTCTATAAAGTTTCAAACTATGTGCTGAACAATAGACTATAAACTACAATATAAACTGATGTCTTTGAGATTTCACCACCCACAAGTAGACTGATCTTTGGAATATTTACCATTCCTTAAGGATGCATTGGTTTCTAGGTAGTGTGAAGAATTGTACAGGATCAATTATTTGGGGTGAGTGGTTCAGTTAAAATAAAATAAGACTTCTCTTTATTGATCCATTTCAACTCTGAAAATATCCAGAAGTTGGGAAATTATATTTACACTGTTGTGTTAATAGTAAAGCAAGAATCATACATTAGCAACTATTAAGGAGCAATGGAAATGTAGAGGATCAAAACACTAGTATGAAAAAATTCTGGGGGACAGCACCAGTGCCTTCAGTATTTAATGCCGTATAAGCAGAACTTAAAATCTGTGGTCCCAATACCAGCAATGGAGGAGGAAATGTTCGACACAGTCCTGCAGTCTTACATTATTTAGAAAGTGAACAAAGGTTTGGTTTCTCATCTCCGCAATTAAGCAGCATGACTTCCCAGAAAGCATGGCTGCATGCTGTTATGATGATGTATAGTTTTTACACTAATGCCTCTTTACGCAGTCCACCATGATGAATACAGCAGCAAACACAGTGAAAAGATATATGGGTTTCGGTACTAAGGGGACACAGCAGGAGAATCCTTCTGCAGTTTCTCTCAATGTCACCTTGGAAAAGAAGAAGGTTTAAAAGTGAAAAGAAGATATTAAACTGCAGACAGCAAATGGGACCTGTATTTTTTTAAATGAATTTAACAATGGAAACATAATCATTCATTTTTTGGAAAGAAAAACAAAAAAACACTTGTAGCATCAGCTACCATTACCTGATTGTGCCTTGTAAAAACAACATCAAATAGCCAAATAGGGTCTAACTGGTCAAGGGTAAAAGTCCAGCTAACCCTTTGAGGGAATATGTATTGGGACAGATGGATAACTATAGAAACAGGAGGTATTTCCCGTTTTACCCATTTATGTGGTACCAAATCTTGTTTTCGGAGTAATAATGTGCCAGCCAGTCATCCTGCATTAGTAGTAAATAATATTACTGTTTTTGGGGCATCTCTGAACTGAGAAAATGGTCATTAAAAACGTTTTCATGAATTTGAAGATGAAGCAATTATCTATCCAGGGATATAAAAAGTTTTTTTTTTTTTTTTCTTACAATGTGTCAGTGATGGTGACTCTGTGGGGAGTACCTACCTCAGAGCTCTAAAGTCATTGTCATGTTTTATTACTACTATGTTTAAAATATAACTAAGTAGGATGCAATACAACCTAAATTACATAAAAAAAATCCTCATAAACAATATGTAAAAAGATATGTTTGAAGTAGAGACAGATTGAAAGATGCCTCAGTGTTGCGGTCCAACAGCAGTTTACTAATAGTATATTAGACTGCTGACATTCAGAACAGACATTGATAGTTAGAAGGAACATGTTTCGATGTTAGGAAGCTGAAATGCATATCAAAGCTCATGTTTTTATTTTCCTTTTCCATGATAACAGTATGTTTTGAACACAAGCCTTTTTGGAAACGTGTCACTTCCTAGCTGTCTTGATCTGACGCTTGAAGGAAAGCCAATGTTTTGTTGAAGGATGTCCTGATATTTAAGGAATTTTAAATCGGCAAGCTCAGTATCCAAGCTGTGGCTGTTCTTTTTCTGCCCACAACCCTGTTCCTGAAAGCTCCATGATTACAAATGTGTCAAATAAGCAACTAGCATCCCCAGTGACCCATCCAGTAAAATCACTGTTGATTGGAGAACAGGGTGAGCCATACAACCGTAGTTCATGTACCATTCACGGCAAGTTGCCAATCTAGCTTGGAGACTAACAAGGAGCACTGTTTGGCTTTTACACTCCAGCAGGTATTCAGTAGTTCATGACACAGAATATGAGTTAAAAGATTTTATTTATGATGCAAATGCAAAGAAAGCAAGGTATGTGAAGGTTGACTGGAAACAATTTAAATTTTAAAAGTCAGAACTGTAAAAATGCTTGCCATGGCGGTTCTAGTGTTAATAAATGTTAACAGCACTTCTTGATTCTTTAGCGTAACTGTGTGCTGTGCTTTACCTTTTGAATTTTAAACATGCCTAATTCAAAATGTAATCTATCTAGCTGATGTTAAAAATATGACAGTAATATTGCTTGTTATTTCGCCCCTGTCTTGAGTCAACGCCCCTCCCCCACTTTTGCCTTAACATCAACTCTACTCCTCGGGGTGTTGACTCGGCAGAATCCGACAAGTACTGAATTGAGCGAAAGACTTTTTAAGGATGTTGACGTCAGTTCTGATATATGATTGATATGCTTCAAATGACCTCTGACCGAGTTTTTTGATGAGGTGATCTGGAATTCCGCAATGGAAGGCCAATGAAGCTGCTCCTATTCAAAAAGAATAGAAGAAGAAGAGTAGTTCTCTGCTGGAAACCTCGATCTTAACAGGATCTGAAAGGTGGTGAAAAGACAAACCAGTGGTGGGTGACGATAGTTCCATTTTCATTTACAAACGGGATCTGAACCGGAAGCACAAATTTGATGAAATGAAGAGAGGGATTAGTAAGGACTTATTATTGAATTTACTCTGAAATAATACGTCAAGGAGCCTTTCCTTTCTTGATCGGTTTTGCAGGAGGTCAGAATATTGTTTGAGAGAATAGATAAGTCGTTGATTCATGGATGAATGAGAGAGTTGAAATGGCAAGAGAAAGCAGTGAAATCTTAAGAACCACGAAAAATAAAGCTTCAAAGAGTTGTATCTAAAATGATAGAACGATTACCTGAACGAAGAGTGTGTATACAGCGAATAAGTCTATAGTATAACTATTGTAATGGGCAAACTGGGCTTAGATATGAAAGCTTCAGTACGTTGGACCCTTTTGGGAAGTAAAGCAATTTGAGAATCAGCGAGAGCAGGGCTAGGGGAACCAAAGATTACTTAAAACATTACATTGCTTAAATATTCATTTATATGGAAAAAAATATTAGGCAATTGCTATACATGAAAATCAATGGATTTCTTTTTCAACAGATTTTTGCCATGCAAATGTTGGTATTAGTTTGGCAAATGAAAGATACTTTTTCATGCATGAAAGGAGTAAAAACATATCTGCGTACAGCTACTAGGGATGAGAGATTGAGTGATCTTTGGTTATTGCGAGATAAGCCGACAAGCAAAAACATTAGACTTACAAATACAGGCAGGTGTTCATAAATTTGCCTAGATGAAAGCGAGGCGCCGCCCCATTTTATTTTAGTTTATTCGTGATTATCTGTGTAAACAATAGTGTTTGTTAACTAAGCAAATGTGTAGAACCTTCACCATGGAAATGACCCTGTTGTGATTTCAGAATTCTGCCATTGCATAGTTTTGTTTGGGTTTCCAAACTATGGCTGACTGACACTTGCCAGACAGGCTGTTCAAGGAAAATGCAAAGCTGGCTGAACTTTCTAGTGTAGTGATAGCAGGTGTCACTCACAGGTTTGTCAGGCATTTTAGCACAACTGTTGACATAGTAACATAATGTACTAAAAATGGCAAAGACTGAATAAACCAAACAAACCGACCTGATTTTAGAAATCACTGAATCTGACAACCATGAGCTTCATAATTTAATTAACAGTGGTATGAGCATAATAAAGACTGGATTTGTAAAGTTAAGCAACCCTTTATATAAAACAAAAAACCTGGGATAATGTTTACCATAGCATTGTTTTCATTTTACTGTGGAACACCTTAGGATGTCACAGAATCACATTATTTCAAATTTCCAATTATAGACCTACCAGTACTAAAATAAGAATGATTATGAGTTCTAGTTTGACTTTGGGAACCCAGTGAGGCAGTGTGTTAGTGCACTAGTCAGGTATGGGCAGTATAGAAAATGTATGTAATTGAAATACATATTCTCATTACATTTGCATTTTTGTAATTTGTAATGCAAATGATAATGTATTATAAGTATTTTGTAATTTCAAAATACTCAAAAAGAGTGTTTTACATTGCTGCAATGCTACCAGGAGCTAAGTTCATTGTAGGGTTTCAGATGCAAACAACCTTTTCGAGAACGCAACGTTTTGTATACAGAAATATGTACTTTTTCTGTTCCTGTATGGTTTGTATCAGGAGAAAAAAGTATACTATTATCAGATTAAAAGTGTTCCAGGAATTCAAGCCAGCAGCCCAAAGAAAACAGTTAACTTGTCAGCACATCAGGTAAGAAAAATGTACAGTAGTTTATTATTATTATTATTATTATTATTATTATTATTATTATTATTATTATTATTATTATTATTTTTTTATTTAGAATTCTGTTCGTTTAAAAAAAAAACAATGTAGAAAAACTGTACATCCAAATGGAATGCAAGTAAAGTTTAAAACAAAGATTGTCAAAAAATTGCCAAATTTTGACTTTTCATTTAATTCTAATAATAACAAAGGCCATGTGAGTTAAACTTAATCATGTTCTTTATTAAAAATAACAAATTTGATTGCATTCACATCGAAGTAGATGAGTAGATATATATAAATATAAATACATGGACAATAGTAGAAAAGCTAAGATAAAATTATACCATACTTTGTTCCAGTGCTTAGGAGGAGACAGCTGCACAGCTCAAGTTGAAAACAATCTCTACAAAATCTAGCCTTTCAGTAAGGAAAATATGTAATGCTGCAACCAGATGACAATGTTTCAATAAATACTACATCTTAATAATAATAATCATATGCCTACAATTGATACAAGTCGCAAATATGATTCAGATAATTTAGTGTGATGTACCAAAAAAAGAACACTTTGTGCTTTTTAGTCCTTCTATTGATTACATCTTCGCTGAATTCCAAGGTTTATACCAGCTAAGCATCCCTCAGAGAAGAAGAGATTAAGGTCCAGGATCAATGGATGCAATTCAAATGAAAGGTAATAAAACTGTGAAAGTGTTTATTCAGAAGAAGTACATGAGCTTCACTGGAATCATCTGACTTTATGGGAGGCATATGGGAGGATTAGTTAATGCACTCTGGGATGGGACTGGATTGCTTCCAATAATCTATTAAATGTGCTTTATGCTATTGTGGCAAAGTGGTTTGCAGTGCAAAGACACAATCACAAGTCCAGAGTGAGTGCTAATCTACAAGTGGTGAAATACAATGTATTTGTGAAGTGTTGTTTGGGTTGGTGCTGGCCTTAAGTGACAGCCCCAGTACACGTTAGCCGTCTAATAAACAAACAAGTATATAATTAGACATGACAAAACAAACAAACACTCATGGTACAATTTTTGTTCTCCTTTAGCTTTTAAACATAACTAAAGAACAAATAACCTAGCCACGTCCCCTTTTGTACCATCAGTCACTCTCCCTTGGTTAGCGAGTGCAACCGTTTCTCCTCCAATCCGTGGTTGCCACATCGCTTCCCTTCCCTTCCACCTTTCCCTGGAATTAACTGTCAGACCATCCAGTCCGGGCCACTCTGTTCCCTTTACACAGTGCCCTCACAGGTCGGGATGGAGATTTATAACCATTCTTTCTCTGTCAGAGCTATGCAGTAATTTTAGTTGCTGTTATAAGCTACCATTAGTATCAAGCAAGGGGGTGGCTGCTGCTAAGTGCTGTAAAACAGACTGTTGAGTAAAATTTATCGCAACTGTTGAACTAGTCATAGCTAAAGCAACAGTTTTGTCGAAATTTAATTTTAGAACACAGATTGAAAATGACTCAAAAATGTCAGCTACAACTATTTCCTTCAAGAGTTGCCATAAAATGTTGCCTAAACGTTCACCGTGACCTTTAAACCTACCATTTATTTTTAATGATGAGATCTGGTTGTGGGTCTTCCGTGCAGTAGAAAAAAAAAACTGAATATTAAAAATCTGTTTTTGTAAGGGTGCTGTTTTTGAACTGCAGGTTTATTACTATAATTCAGTGACAAATTACTGCAATCAGTATTTAATCATAAGTTCATAGCAGACCAATTTTTAACAGGAAGTTCTTACACAACCAATGAAATGAATCTTTTACTTTTTCTTTCCTGTGTGTTTCTATGCATTGTGAAAATAAAATATGAGAATATCTGGTTTAGATATGTACAGTTGCCTAAAGGAAAAGTAACCCAAATGAGAAGAACATTGGAAAACAGCCAGCTCTGTAAAAGATAAGTGCAGTGAAAATCCCCTACTTCATTCAGACACTGGGATTCTTTATATAATATTTGACTTTTACATGTTTCATATACAAAAGATTTACTGTTATTAAACCATTATTATCCCCTGCTGGCAATGCAAATCCCTTCAGGGGCATATATACAATTTATGATCCTATTATTATTATTATTATTATTATTATTATTATTATTATTATTATTATTATTATTATCATCATTATTATTATTGTAGTCTCTGCATATAAGAACACCTCCTAAGAGAACATGGTGAAGTTATTTACAAACTGCTAACCAAGATCATGAAACACTCTTGACACAGGGGTTGTATCAACAGACTGGAAAATTACAAATGTAATACCGATCCACAAAAAGGGAGACAAAACTGAACCAGGTAACTGCAGATCAGTAAGTCTGACTTCTGTTATATGTAAACTTATGGAAACTATAATACGATCCACATTGGAAAATTACCTATATGGTAACAGTATCCTGGGAGACAGTCAGCATGGTTTTAGGAAAGGGCGATTGTGTCTAATTAACCTGCTTGACTTTTTTGAGGATGCAACATCGACAATGGATAACTGCAAAGCATATGACATGGTTTATTAAGATTTCCAGAAAGCTTTTGAGAAAGTCCTGCATACAAGATTGATTCTCAAACTGAGCACAGTAGGGATTCAAGGAAATGCATGCACATGGGTTAGGGAGTGGTTAACATGTAGTAAACAGAAAGTACTGATGGAGTACCACAGGGATCAGTATTAGGTCCTCTGCTCTTCCTAATCTACATGAATGACTTAGATTCTGGTATAGTAAGCTGTGGCAGAGCAGAGCTCTGCCCTTTATAAATTGGCAGGGATGGGGTTAAATTCCCCTACCTGCCTGGGTTTATTGTGTTCAGGTGGCTGGGGTTGATTGGAGTAATTATAATCAATCAGCATCCAGCCACATGACATAAAAGGAGGCCTCAGCTTCCCATTAGGGAGAGGAGGGAGCTGAGGAAGCAAGCTGGTGGTTGTGCTTGCTGTTTTTTGGTTTGTTGTTTTGTGGGTTTTTTGTATTTTCTGATCCAGTGAAGGCATTGCCCAGCCTGAAAACCTTTATTTTTGTATGTCTTGTTCTGTGTCTTTCTATTTGTGCTTAAATACCTTTGTTTTGGCCCTTGTGCCCTTTTATTTTGTGTTAAATTGTTAATAAAAGTATTATTTTTTTGAACTGCAATCTGTCTCTGGGCCTCTATCCACTCGCCAGCCTGTCACATAAGAAAACTTGTTAAATTTGCAGACAACACAAAAATAGGATGAGTGGCAAACACTGTTGCAGCAGCAAAGGTCATTCAAAATGATCTAGACAGCATTCAGAACTGGGCAGACACATGTCAAGTGACATTTAATAGAGAAAAGTGTAGTAAGGTACTGCATGCAGGTAATACAAATGTGCATTATAAATACCATATGGGAAATACTGAAATTGAAGAAGGAATCTATGAAAAAGACCTAGGTGTTTATGTTGACTCAAGAAATGTCTTCATCTAGACAATGTGGGGAAGCTATAAAAAAGGCCAACAAGATGTTCGTATATATAGCGAAAGTGTTGAATTTAAATCAAGGGAAGTAATGTTAAAACTTGACAATGCATTAGTAAAACCTCATCTAGAATATTGTGTTCAGTTCTGGTCACCTTGCTACAAAAAGGATATTGCTGCTCTAGAAAGAGTGCAAAAAAGAGCGACCAGAACTATTCTGGGTTTAAAAGGCATGTCACATGCAGACAGGCTTAAAGAATTGAATCTATTCAGTCTTCAACAAAGAATCTGCGATCAATTTACAAACTGACTTGATCAGAAGGGTTAAAAAAATGAGCTCTTTGCAAAATGTTATTATATATTTCTTTGTCATTGAAAACGTCCTTGTCTTCTTGCTGTAAGAACTCTCCCACATCACCTTGCCTTGTATAAGCCTACTGTCTGACTGCGTCAAATTAACACCTGCTTTTAAGAGTTCTTAAAACAATCAAGCAAATACAAGGTCCGCAATTACTGGCAGCTTTAGTAAATTAGACAGAATATTTCATAAACCTAATTTGCAAATTCCCCTCCCAATTTTAGCGGCTTGGTTCAGAAATGCAGCAGAATTACATATGCATATACAGAATTACATATGCATCAAGGGCTAAAGCACACAGAGGCATTGCCCCACAAATCACGCTTAACTGCATGTTTAAGCCATTGCATGAGTTTTATAAATCCCATCCAAGAATTCAGAACCCTCAGCGCCTGTTTTATGGTCGTAAAACATGCACAATCCTTTCATAAATCTGGGCCAATGTCTCTACCAAAACAAACAACAATGGTCTTCAGATTTCAAGTTGTATCTGAGTAAGACAGTAAAAGAGCTGAAAAACGCATATACTCTTAAAAAACATTCATTTTGTAAGAAATTACCCCAGAGAAGTCAATGTCACCAAAATAGACCAAAATTGTGTGTGTGTGTGTGTGTGTGTGTGTGTGTGTGTGTGTGTGTGTATATATATATATATATATATATATATATATATATATATATATATATATATATATAAAGCTGTAATTTCATCTTAGTTTTCTGGTGACATATAATTGTAAATCACAAGTGTACTAGCTTGAAGGAATTAAAGCCGTATTACTAAATTTGGGTGTACATTGTTCCTTATAAATTTAAAGGAAGTAATTACTTGCACATAGGGGCTGGTAACTGCTAGTAAGCCAGTTAGGTTGCAAAGGGCTTCTGTGTGGATAAGCCTTCTGTTTGTAGTGTGTGGCACTTGACAACACTCTGCACTGGTGGGGGGGAAGGTGTGGGCCATACTGCTGTCTCTAAGGAAGGCTGTTTCTGCCAGTGTCATTCTGTAGCCTGTCCTGTAAAGGGCAACACAATACATCTGTTGCAGCTCCAGTCAGCTCAGTGAAGGATTATGCTTCTGCCTCTTCATCTGCCACCTCCACATCTCCTCAGATGGATTCACTGCTAAATATAATACATACATAGTCCATTACTGGTCCCTGAGGGCTGCTTCAGAATATGCTAAGGGATTTATTAGTGCAGTAAATCCTGTACTGCAGACCACCTGTAAAAGTTACCCGCTGGCGAAAACATTCTGATAACGTCAATCTGTGACTTGTACCCCCAAGTGATCAGTCTGCCATTTTCATTCTGGGAAATATTTTTTCTGTTCTGGAAAGATCTTAAATACGGTTGAGCTAGGATATAATCCCTGATATATGCCTTTAGAGTCTTTGTAACTGCATCACAAAAACAAATCAAACAAGATCACTCCATCAGCTATTAACAACATGTCATTTTAAATTAAATGTCAACCTTTTTAATAAGATGTCAGTTGAGGAATGGCTAAATCAAAACAAAATACACATCTCTGAGACGTCTACAGTCACTGTAAGTAGTACAGAGAGAAGTACTGTCAGACAAACTGAACCCGTTTCTTCATCAAGCTCTTCCGAAGGTCTCACTGCTTCTGCTGTCCAAGTACTAGGCAACTTTCCCAGAAGCAAGTTTTAATATCTGCTCGATCTGGAAATATTAAAATCAATTACCAAGGAAAATTCTATAATAATAATAATAATAATAATAATAATATTAATAATAATAAATATTTTTTCATTAACTTTTGTTCTGTTTTCAAATAAAAGTATAGAGTTTTCTATAACATTCATTTTAGAGCGCTTATGTGGCAGGATATGAGGAAAAAAAGGAAAGCCTAAAAAATCAATAAAAATTCTACTTAATTGTAAGGTAACCCTATATAAGCAATAAGACCCAACACTGTCTTGATGTATGTGAGACCAATGAATATACCAATGTATGTGTCCTGGTAAAACATCCTTTATTTCTTTAGATTCATTTTTTAGAATAAAACATAGATTATAAAAACACTTAGGGATCTATTAAGACGGCACAGTTATTTCTTTTCTGATCATTAATTAGAGCCAGGATGTTGTCCCGCTTCATTAATCAGCTCAGCTGAAAATAAAGGCATTTTGTGCTAAATGATACCAGTGAACAAAGTCTATTTGACTAATGGGAGGCCTTTTAATGGTTTAATCCGTTCTGGTCATAAAACACCAAAACTTCTTCTCTATATGCAGGCTAATGCCCATTTTTCACGTTTGCTTGATAGTATAGTTTTCATCCACTGGTACGTAGCTTTTTATAGAGCACAAGGAAGACAAAAGGTCATTCCATGATAGCAAACAGCATTGAGAGCAGCGAGCATGCTTCCAAGCTGTTCCTCATTCGCTCCTTTCACACTGGCACTCCCTCCCAACCTGTGAGGGCGCTGTGTAACAGGAACAGTGTGCCCCGGACTGCATGGTTTGGCAGTTCATTCCAGGGTCAGTCGGAAGCCAGTAAGCGATGTGTCAGTCATGGATTGGAGGACACACCGAAGGGGGCGGGACTGAAGGTATATCAGGGGGTGTGGCCAAGCAATCTGTTCCTTGTGTTATGGTCACGAGCCAACCGACAGGGAAACCCAGTGTTCTAACCGTGAGCGTTTCTTTGTTTTGTCAAGCCTACTAATTGTTTTGTTTGTCATTGTTAGATGGCTAAACTAGTATTAAACCGGACTACACTTCACCACTGTACACCATTGTATTTCACCACCTGCACCAAGAGCACTTATTCTGGACTTTGTAAAACATGCTGTGTTTGTCTGTGTGTTTATTCATGCTTTACTATTTCGGGACTGAAATCCTGTTTATGAACAGAGCGATACACATTGTTGTATAAAGCCCTTTCTCTATTATTTAAGTGTTGCAGGCATGCAACCCAGCCTATTAACCCTTTGCTGTCCTATGTCGGACCAGGTGCAACATTACAATATTTCCTTTCCGATCCGATGTCGGACCCTGTCTGGCATCATCAAAAAGGCATCATACACAGGTCTGTAGCCGCTTTTTCTCTGGAGAAAGCCAAGAAAAGTTTTCAATGGCCGATCTGAGCAATACACATAGTCCCTTCACCACAGACATAACACGGACATAAACAAACAAGAGGGCTGCTTCCGCATCCAGCACTCAAAGAAAATCACAGACATTTGCCAAGCTTTTTGAGATGTTATAGCAATAAAATTATGACTTGGATAGCATTATTGAGGGGTTTGGTGATAAATCAAGTGATCAGGAGATGATTTATTAGTATGCACTACTATGAAGCGATATGTGATAAATACAGCGAACAAGGAGTGGGGCAGAGCTGGCGATGCAATACTGAGCTCCCTTTTTAAACCTGTTTTACTGTGAATAAAATTACTTTTACACAGCTAGTGTAAAATAAACAGCTCTTGTGAAAATAAATTAGACCTGAAGCACCTGACTGGTGCTGAATAAATGGACCGCAAAGGGTTAAAGAGTTGTTTTTCACAGTGAATTGTCTTTGTGTCCATCATTACTAAGCATTGCATCACCTCTACAACTGCTCACTGCTACCCACTTTGCCACACACTCCTACCCGGGTCCTGACCCAGGTCCTGGCTAACCGGGTCACAATCCTGCATAGTGTGAAACAACGTACCTGAGTCAGGTCCCAGTGACCCACATCAGGATGTGGGTTGACACGCTTTGACCAGACAAAATGTTTGACGGCCGTTTCGTTATGAGTGACGCAATAACATACAGCCACGCCTGCAGTGAAAGTAAAATAATGGGTCATTGCCTGCAACACATCAAATGAAAAAAAAAACTGGTCTAACCTAATTCGGTTAGTTTGGTCAGTTATTTCCATACCATCTTAATAAACGTGTCTGCATTACAAAAAGCACTGTCCTACATTTGAATGTTATCTGGTTGGGGGACATTAACCTCAATTCTAGACACACTCAAAAGGAAAAGGTTAAAAATAGAAAATGAAAGACTGAAAGAAGAGTGTTTTGCTTCATTGGACTCACAACACATCACAATGGAGATAACACCAATAATAGTTTCCATTAGCAAGCAAAAGAGGGTTATCCCTGAAGAATATGTGTGACTGCTATATAATCAAATTGAAATGCTCAAGATTAGATAAGGCATGGTGATGGGATGAATTGGGTTCACTGCAAATACCATTCCTACTATATCCATCCTCAGGGGATTGCTTTTAAAATTAGGTAAGGTTTTTTAGAAAATGTGCTTTAGCTTATTCACAAATCTTTACTATTTTAAACATAAATTACAATTAATTATCCTGTTAAGTTGTTGAAGCAATTAGGCACAAAATGTTATCCTTTTTCCTAATTTCAATAATTTTTTCTTCCCTTAATCAGACTTAGAAGGTAGGATACACTTTTTTCAGAGAAAGTGAATCGGGTATGGAATGGGTTATCAAGCCACGCTGTTGATATTGAATCATTGGGATCCTTTGAGACCCAACTTATGTGTTTATGTTCGTATATAAAAAGATTTTACTCCATGTTGTATCATATGTATCATATGTTGTATCATGTCAATATTAGCATGTTTAGTTCTAATCTTTGAAAATGTGGACCTCTTATTTGACTCAACTATATGAACAAACTAAAAAATCCATAGGGTCTCCAATCTCACAAACCTAAAGCCAGAATCGCTTTTATGCCAAGCAATCCAGAGCAGAGGTGGCCGGCTACTGATCTTGGAGAACAGATGTCAGCCCTGCTTTTTATCCAATCTGAATGTGCTCAGTGTCAGGCCTGTAGGGTTCACTGTTGCGTGGTGAGGAGAAGCAATCGCTGCCGGTTTCCCATCTCCCACCCCAGGAGCGTCAGAGCCAATGTGACGCCCCCTTTGGAGTCTCCAACAAAGTTCGGCCTCTTTGCACAGCCTGGATGCGAACTGGCATCGTCCAAGCTGTGTGCCTCATCCTGCGCTCCCAGCGGTGCCGCTTTAACTGGATGAGCCACTTGGGGATCTCAAATGTATCTTTTTTTAAAGGTTGAGATGTCCTGTATGCTGAAAGTAATTCCACATAGGTTAAATATGGTCAGATTCTGTATTTGAATTTCATGTGTTAAACCAAAACAAACTCTCTCAAAAACATTTTTATACTGACCTCATTGCAGAGATTCCACAGCTCAAGCTTTCATAGAGCCCAAGAGTAAAATATGTTGGTGACTTAATTAAACAAGCCCAGATTCCCTTGACTCAATTCATTATCTGTGTTTTTTATTTTAATGCCAGAGTTCATTTTCTAATTCTGATATTACCAATATACAATGCTTCACTATTGTTTAATTAGTTTGCTGCAGGCACTAATGAGGGACCTTAATGATCGAACTCTAGTGTACTTTAATTGATTGAGTTTCAGATAGATTGATTTCTTTGAGTTGCTGTAAAGTACTGTAATAAGATAGCAGGTTTGAAATCCACTACCTATTTACTGATGCCCAAAGACACTAAGGTTTATAGTGACCTCTCTGTTTAAGTTGCACAAATAGAAGAGTACAACATTTGTGCTGTATTTTATGACAAGTTGTGGCAGGGCAGAGGAAAAGCCCAACACTTACTTTAGAGGTGGCAGGGCAAAGTCTTGCTTGTAAATAAATGTGTTGCATTTATTGTATTATGATTGAAATGTATTTTGTGTTTAGCTAAACACGGCTGTTTGTTTATTATTAATTTTAATGTATTTTTTTTATTTACAAACACAATGTTTTTTTGTTATTGTTTGGCAGCATGGATGGGGAAGCCCATCAATTAAACTCGTGCAGAATATGTCCATCTCCGGACTGATTAATTTATTGTTAATCCAGAGATGGTCACAAGTATATAAGCCTGCAGCTTTTGTTATTCAGGATGGAGTGTCTAGGAGTATAGTGTTTATGAGTGGAGGTAAACAAAACTCAAAGTAAAACAACTGCTACCCGTGCTGGTCTACCCCAGCACCATACTTGTTTAATTTAGTGTTCACTTTATTTTGTGTTTTTGTCTGTTTTCTTTTGGCCAATGAGTTGTTTTGTTTTGTTTGTGTTTTTGTAGAAAACCTTTTAGAATGTTTATGTTGCATTTTAAAATCAGCTAATATCCAGGTTGTAAATATACATGTTATATTTGTTTTTAGGTTGTAAATATACATGTTATATTTGTTTTTATTTGTTTGCAGTGTAACAGGTAATGAGTCAATAAGGCAAAAGTTTGCTGTATCTACTTTTAGGTGATCAAAAATATCTGTATATTTACACTATTCTTTCAAAAATTGGATTTTTCATGGGTAACTACATACCACACAACAATGGATACATGTTATGGAAATCTGTGATAACTGAAAAAAAAGTATTAATAAACAGATTAAATATGACAATTCTGTAAACTATTCATTTTGTAATGTATTAGTGATCAATGCCTTTAAATCACACGAAAAACAGCTTATTATTATGTATGATGCTTATTAAACCGCTAACAATGATTTGATTGAACAGTGTATCAAAAAAGTGATAGATTAAGTACAAACCTGTTGGGTACTCTGAGGGTTAAATATTCTGAACTTAATCTTAATTAGAAGCCTCTTGAAAATTCTGCCAGTTGTAATGATGAATAAATGGCTTCAACACGATTTCATCCAGCCTACAGCTAATCTGTGAAAAGTCTATAACACAGATAACGTATTAAAGAGAAAGATTGATACTGAGTATGGAGTAGAACACTATCTTGCACTGTTAAATGCATTTAAATCAATTTCAAGCATGTTGCCTTATTTTAAAATATCTTAGCCTTTTAGCTGGGTTAGATAGATTTGAACCTCTCATGAAATATCTGAAAGATTGTGTTCTACTTATTTTCAGCACCCCTGGTTATGTAAGGAATGCCTTATGGTCATATTTTAACATATACATATACAATTGTCAGTCTTCATTTTGTACATATAATGGTCCCAAAGGTGTACATTAAGTGGCAAAGTGATAGCCGACATTTCTGTCTTTCATGACCTTTGAAAATATTTTGTATTACTTTATTATTGATGGAGGCCAGTGGTGATGGTGGAATGAATGATATATTGTCATGTATAACCTTTTCTGTAAAGGGAAAGAATAACAAATGGGTTTCTCAAATTAAGGATGTTCTGCAACTGTAATTTTAAATAATATTCTGGCAGTCACA
Source organism: Polyodon spathula (assembly GCF_017654505.1). Taxonomy (NCBI): domain Eukaryota; kingdom Metazoa; phylum Chordata; class Actinopteri; order Acipenseriformes; family Polyodontidae; genus Polyodon; species Polyodon spathula. The sequence continues at coordinate 58,381,088 of NC_054538.1, read as the reverse complement.
TAACATATGGTTTACCACTTCTTGCAGATTCTGTTTACTGTTTCTGAACATTTTGTCTGTTATTAAGCTCATTAAAAGATGTCAGCTACAAAGCATAGTAGTGTCATTGAAGCTCTTTTCAGTGCTGAATAGTGATTTAAAGACAAACGTGCATCCAGTAGAATGTTGTTTACTTGACCTAGTTCAGAACAACCCCAAGAGTGTGAATGGGAAGGAACATATTGATTTGATTTGGCATTTTAAATTTAAACATCTCGGTTAGTGAAGGGGCTATTGCCTAAGTCACACCCACACAACAAGTGTTTATAGTCATCTGAGCTAAGTTCTTATGAGCCTCTTAACCTAGTACAAGTATATGATAGTGGTAATCTAAGTGTCACAATGGTAGCATTGCTGTACTGCTTTTAATAAATATAAGTGTTCCCCAATTTAGAGTGTGTTTCTTAAAATGAGCCTTTTATTAAACAGGTTTTCTTTCTACCCTTTATTTTTTTCGTATGACCCGGGCAAGTGTTTGAAAAGATCTGCTAAGTGCTGAATTCCAATTATGTTTTTTCTCCTTACCGCAGTGAGTCCCCACACAACACAGGCGTTCTGAGGGCGTGAGAGCATCCTTCGATCTTTTAAGCCTAAAGCCAGAATCGCTTTTACGCCGAGCAATCCAGAGCAGAGGTGGGCGGGCTACCAATCCCGGAGAACAAAGATCTTTTTATCCACTCCGAATGTGCTTGGTGTCTGGCCAGTATGGTTTGCTGTTGCGTGATGAGGAGAAGCAATCGCTGCTGGTTTCCCATCCCCCACCCCTGGAGCGTCAGAGCCAATGTGATGCCCCCTTTGGAGTCCCCAGCAGAGTTCGGCCTCTTTGCACCATCTGGGCGCGAACTTTTGCCGTCCAAGCAGTGTGACTCATCCTGCGCTCCCAGCAGCAGCGCTTTAACCTCAAATGCATTTTTTTTTAAAAAGGTTGTGGTGCCCTGTATGCTGAAAATAATTTCACATAGGTTAAAGATTGTCAGACCGGGACAAGTGTTTGAAAAGATCTGCACAGTGCCGAATTTGCTGGGACTTCTCTTATGCCTGGCACATTAGAGAAATTCCACTGCAGTTACCATCTCCATGGCAACCACAGCGTTCCTTGAGCCCTCAGGGCCGTGGTTCTAAAAAAAAAAAAAAAAAAAATCCTGAAATGTTCTAATTAACTACAACACAACACTGAACAGTAGATTTTAAAAACAATACATTGAAGCTTTGAATTCTAACTTGAATAACCGAATAGTTGAGGCTCCTCAGTTCAAAACACTTTCCGTGGTCATGCAATACATCAGCGGCACTCAGAACTACTCAGAATGATTGCAGATATCACAAAAAAGGTAAAAGAAAAAAAAAATTAAATGTCATTTGAAGCTGCTTGCTTGTTAAGTCCCAATGGTGTGCTGTACACAATAAGTATAAAAGCTTTCCTCCCTTAACCTACTCTATATACTTGCTCAAACACAATAGAGGCTGGCATTTCACAGGCTGTGTGTGCTGCCTACACACTAACACAAACTTGTAGAGTACAGAACATGAAACAAAATGTAAAACAAATCTGAAGGAATGAAAACAAACTAAAGCCAATGGAATTTAATGGTTTGAAAGTTCGCCTACAATATACCGTTCTTCTGTTTGTAGCGACAGTATAATCTTGGCACATACAAAGCAATAGCAAACCAGCATCCTGAAGGTCAGTTTGTTTCACAGTCACCTTCTCTGTCACTGTGCTGCAAGTGATTACCAACATTTGGGAAGTAATTAATTTTCCAAAAGCCTTACTAATCCATTCTCAAACTGCACAACTCTTGGCATCTTTGAGCGTAGCATGCCCAAAAGCCAATTACTGTTGATGGCTTAGAGATGTAAACTCTTCTTGTGCACTTGGAGCTGGAGTGAGTCCAGCACAATTCATTTCACTTTGACCTAGAAAAACCACCCGATGGAAAGAACAGAATTCCTTTTTTATGGTATGGAATGCATTTAATTTAAATCTCTTCAGAGTTGCTCCCATACTGAGATTTAACCATCTTCCCTCTTAGTTTTTTCTAACATGCCTCTTTTTATATAACTTTATTATTAGTTACTGCTAAGTGGCTTTTTAATACATTGATTACAGAATGCCAGTGTGACTCTGTTGACTTCATCTACGCTACAAACTGATTTCAAAAGTCACTATACAACTGAACCACGCCTAGGGCCATACCGAGCCCTCACGGTGCAGTTAAGGAGAACCTAGGTTGTCCTTCGGGAGCGTATTGACTGATGCAACGTAATGATGTAAATTTTTAAACCAAGCCAAACTTGGATGTCTTGTGAGGCCGGAGTTTCATGGTTTCCATACCTCTACCATACCAAGCCCTCACTGGTTGGATGTACCAGTGCAGAAGGGGTATTAGTGTCACGATTGACTAATTAGTTGGGGTTGGGGTTTGCTTTTGTATTTATTATATTCATTTTGTTTCATTTGCACTTTGAGGCACTTTTATTGCTTATTTTGTATTTTTGTGTTATGTATTAATTTGTCACATGTGTGTTATTATTTGTACAACGGCAATAGAAGGAGAAATTAGTCCCATTCCCCAATTCCAAATGCAGCCAAGTGTTTTACATTTGCACCAATTAACTATTATTGACAGTCCATTATAGAAAGGGAACCAAAAGTACAGGAAGGAGAACATGTGGTTTCATGGGGAACTGAACGGAGTACACAGGAAGTCTGACATTTTAACAGACAGACCTGGATGGTAAACAACAATGTTTGGTTGTTTGGAACTTTAAAGGGAATATAGAAAGATAAAGACATGGCAGCCCAGTGGAAGGAAGGACCTGTCAGGAACTGATAACAAAGATAAGTGTTATCCTTGAATTCTACTGTAAGTGGAACCTTTTGGATTAAAAGAGGATTGTTAATATTACTCCAAGGACCGTGTGGCGTTTGACAAATGCTTCAGAAGTAAAAATGGCATTGTATGGCATTGTATTGCTTCCTTTCAAGGTACTCCCCTTCATGACCGACGCTCCGGAAGAGCAAACAGGCTCCAGCCAAGGAATGGATGGCCTGCTCCCTGTACACACCCGAGACGCCCTACCTAAGTTAAATACCACTGACCGGGTCGAAAGACCAAACCAGAGTAGGGAGGGCCGAGATCGGGGTGTATGTGATGAATGACCAGTGACACAGAGGGAGTGTGGAGATCAAGTGTGGTTTGTTTGTTCCGTTGCAGGATCCTGTGTCGTGGTGCTGGAGAGGGTGGGCTGAGCCTGAAGGGAGCATACAAACCTTACACCGGGACAGACCAATGGATTAGGAGGTTCTTGGATCGGTCCCCTTCACCTTTACCTTTCCTGGTTGCCGTTTCTATCGGTGTTTGGCAAATACAGGATCTATAAACTGAGTTTTATAGGCCTTTTGAGGCCCAGATGAATATACTGGAACTTCACCAAACTGCTGCTTATATTGTTCAGGTCTGTGTTGTGATGATATATTGTGTAGAGTGGAATAACTGAAGTCACAAATAGCCTGTTAAAATATTTAATGGAAGGTTTAAGTGGTTTTACTTAGTGTACCGTTTTAGGTGATTTTTAGACTAGGTTTTGTATGTGCAAGGTGGTTGAAAAGGGGAAATTTGTAAATTGTCTAATAAAATAAGTTGTATTTCCTGTAATAAAGAAATCCTTATCTTTACTTACCTGTTTGTGTGGCTCCTGTACACTCACTGTGAAGCTCCAGCTCGAAATCATGTGGGTAAAGGGTTATAAAGATAATTATAAACTTATACTTACCTGGAAGGAACAGTATATACTAGAGTAAGCCCTGACATTAGCATCCAGCAGTTTATTTAGCTCTGAAGTATGAGTAGGGAAAATTATTACATCTTAATATTGGAGCATTCAAAACTACACAAATAGATTCCACCACATATCCCACCTACAAGATAAAAAGCAAAACAAAAAATATTTGAGCAATATCACTTGAACAATTGAAAATACCATTAATCATCTCAGAGAGGCGCCTCTGCTTCATCTGTAAATACCTCATAAACCATTAGAGATGCATGTGGCAGGGCAAGAGCCTCAATATTGATATTTTTTACACTGTCTTGCTTTGGCAGGGGTGGATTTAAACAAATCCCTTAAAGGTAGGCTGTTGAAAATGCCTGACCCAATTGAAGAGGAAGTGCACATCAATTTACATTTCAGGGATGGGTTACTGTATTATGCTCACACCTCCAATCTCATAAAATATTTACAATTACCCATAGAGGGGGTCCTCTTGTGGTAGTAATTTTATAAAGCTGCCACCTCAATGCTGTCAAATCCTCACATCTCATAGACCATTTGAGGTATCGACTTTGTGTTTGCAGGGTTTTTTAAACTTTGCATTTAACATGCGTTGGTGATCTATATTTAGGTCATGTGACTTTTTGGGTTTCTGCTTTCTGCTAAAATTACACACTTGAGTTATTGTTTTCAGATTTTGTAAATTGGTTAATCAATGCTTTCTTCAGTTATCCAGTAAAAAAATGTCATTTTTTTTTTTTGGCCAAGTCGATGAAACACACCACACATTTTAAGATAGTGTCTTTAAATTTGGTACACCACTGGACTGTGTAAATAACTCAACAATCTGGGACTGTAACATCAAAACATCTAAGGCTCTATAGCTCTGCCAAAGAAAAAAAGCCCAGGAGAAACTCTTCTGTAATCGATATGCATATATTTTGTTTGTAATCTTAGACAGAATGCATGACAGAATAAGGCAGTGTTGGTAAATCACTGAATGAATTTAAATAATGCACACTGATCATAATAACACAAATAGAAAATGTAATGTGCTGCAAACTAACAGAAATGCATGTTTCCCAGAAATGCAATGCCACAGAGCAAAATAATCCATTATGGATGCCTTAATGTTGCACGACAGACTGGCAATCAACATAACTTAATACACAAGGAAATGTTTTTTTAAAAGCATAATTGCTGCGTATCACACTGCTGAGTAGAACCAAGCTAACTGTCATGACCCTCCCCTCATTTGCATCAGCCCCTATCATAATATCCCAGTAACTTGTTACTCACTAGTTCAGAAGATGTGCACAGCTATAGCTCAGGCAAACCCACAATATCTTGAAATTAATTGAGCTGCTATCCAAGCAGCTCGATTGATAGTGGAAGCTCACTGCATTTAAAGTCTGCCATGAAAAGCCCATCACAGTATTTTGGGTGCATGCTAGTATTCTTTTTTGAGTTTAGTTTTTATGTTTATTTTAGCTTTTAACATGATTAATGCTGAAGTATACTATATATATATATATATATATATATATATATATATATATATATATATATATATATATATATATATATATATATATAAAAAAAGAAACAACAAATCCTGCCATAACAGAGGCAATAGAGTGCAGGGCCACCATCAGCTACCATCATTGTGTCAGCATGGCAACACGTCTCCAAGGGGTTTTAATTGAGGGATAGCCATTCCTCAATGATTACCTCATCTAATTCCTTCATGAAAGTTTGAGCATTGGAAATCTGTTCCAAAGAAGGTGCTCCAGAATAAAGTCATCACTTTTCACAGATTTGCTGTCTTGGCCAGTTTATTAAACTATTACAGAATACATGCTAGCAGTTCCACAGCCAAGCATACGCAAACATGCAGTCTGTGATAATAAAAAAAAAAATAAATAAAATAAAAAAAAACATCATATATAGTGAAAAGCTGAAGCTGGAAGTTTCTGAGTTAAAAAAATAAGCTGTTGAATCTGTCACGCCTGTTAGTTCCCTTTCAGTTTGAAGACAACCACCAACAAAACTTCTGAGATATGCCTGGCACAGGTCAGGTATTCACTGAACATTTTATGTCAGAGCTGCCGATAGACACCACCGGGGAGTGATGTCCTCAGTCCCGCTTCCACAGAGCTCAATTCCTCTTTTGCTTCTCACCACGGTAAGGTAAGGTACTAACCCAAACAAGTTTCTGTGATTGAGTCACTCGAGTTTTACTGGAGTTACCCTGCGATATTTTTTAGAAGTGCTTCTGTGTCCCCGGTGCCTCAATGTCCCAGTGTTATATGCACTTGGTGATTGGTGCCCTTGGTGCTTCAGCGCCCTTGGGACCTTAGAGGCCCAGCGCCTCCATTTCTGGACGTCCTCAGTGCTTGGGCAACCGATATTCTTACTCTCTTGTGCCTCAGTACTGACACTGTGTGCATGTATTGTGTGACCATGATGACGAACATGCAAAAGTTTAATGCATGCACATCCTTCTGCAAAAAACTTCCTCCAGAGGAAAGGCCTCCTCTGTGTCCTGGGAGATGCCTCTTTTTCTGAGATCTGTGCAGCGTTCCAGCCTCTGGTGCTATGCAGCAGACTCAGCAGGTTTACCGGTGCAGCTTCCCCAGGTAGATCGACTGAACTGTCTGTGGCGCTGGGAGCCCAGAGCCCCTCATATCTCTGTTCTGGAGTATTTGGCCAGGCAGCAGGCCCAACCTCCTGCTCCAGCTCCGCCGCTAACACCTACCCCGGAACTGACCTTGCCTTTGCTGGTGGTCGCCCTGGATATCTCAGAACCAGACCTGGCTGTGGCTGATTAAGACCAGGACGCAATATCAATCGTAGCCTCCTGTAGCCCCTTCCCTCAGGATGAGGAAGGAGGAGATGCCCAAGAGCTGAACTCTGAGACAGGTCCCAGCTCTGAGACAACCTCGGACACTGGACTTTCCCCTCTTTCAAGCTTTATCCCGGCGCTTATAGAGCGAGCCTCCAAGTTGGCAGCACCTGAACTGCACCAGCCGGGCTTCAGGACGGTCTTCAAGTTTTCCGTGCTGCCATTCGGCCTCTCCTTAGTCCCCACACATTTTCAAAGTGCATGGATGCAATCCTGGCTCCCTTGCGGCTGCTTGGGATCAGGGTGTTGAACTACCGGCATGACTGATTGATCTGTTCCCAGTCACAGGAATGAACAACAGCCCACACGGCTATCATGACGGAGCATCTGTCGAGGCTGGGCCTCACCCTCAACGTTGCCAAGAGCCAATTAGTACCTGTGCAAAGTACGGTTTACTTGGGACTTCAGCTGGACTCCCTTGCAATGGGAGCCTACCTGTAAGATGACAGATGGCCGATATACAGAACTGACTATCCCTGTTTCAACAAGTATCGACAGTACGTCTGGTGTTGTGCCAAAAGTTGCTTTGTCTGATGGCCACAGCCCTCCAGCTGGGATTACTCCATATGTGCCCGCTTCACATGTGGCTAAATACCTTCCGGCTATACCCCAAGTGCGACAAACACCATCGGCCGACCACGTACCTACGTTGGTGGAGGCAATCCTCTGACATTCGCGATGATGTAAAGATGGGAGCGATCCACAGCCATCAGGTGGTGACAACAGATGCATCCAACTTAGGTTGGGGAGCAGTCTGGGCAGGCAGTCCGTGGCTCATAGTCGGGCCGCTGGATATCCATGCATGTAAATGCACTGGAACTGTGAACGGTTCACCTCACTCTCCAGCATTTTCTCTTTGCGCTTCAAGGGAGACATATCTTGGTCTGGGGGGACAACATGTCGGCAGTGGCATATGTCAACTGCCAGGGAGGACTTCGGTCCCTGGGGCTACATCGTATAGCCTTCCAGATATTGTCTTGGGCAAAACAGAATCTGCTATCCCTCTGGGCTGTTCACCTTCCCGGAGTAATGAATCAGACGGCGGACCTCCTCTCAAGGGAGGATCCTCACCTGTCAGAATGTCGGCTCCACCCTCAGGTAGTGGAGTGCATTTGGGAGCGTGTGACAGAGAGAATGATTCTTGGTGATAAATCTCCCTCCCAACATGTGAGAGCACTTTGTAAAGGGAACAGAGTGCCCTGGACTGGATGGCCAGACAATTAAGAACATAAGAACATAAGAAAGTTTACAAACGAGAGGAGGCCATTCGGCCCATCTTGCTCGTTTGGTTGTTAGTAGCTTATTGATCCCAAAATCTCATCAAGCAGCTTCTTGAAGGATCCCAGGGTGTTAGCTTCAACAACATTACTGGGGAGTTGATTCCAGACCCTCACAATTCTCTGTGTAAAAAAGTGTCTCCTATTTTCTGTTCTGAATGCCCCTTTGTCTAAACTCCATTTGTGACCCCTGGTCCTTGTTTCTTTTTTTAGGGTGAAAAAGTCCCTTGGGTCGACACTGTCAATACCTTTTAGAATTTCATTCCAGGGTTAGTCGGAAGTCGGCCATCTAGAAAGAGGGCGAAGCTATGATACACTAAATCGTCGACCTGGAAGGGAAACGATGTGGCATCACAGGTTTGATACAAAAGAGGAAGTAAGCTTCGTGGAGTGACTATTTGTTCCCTCGGAAGGTGGGACCTAGGACGTCACTCCCCAGAGGGGCCTATCGGCAGCTCTGATATAAAATGCTCAGCCACCTGACCTGTGGCAGACATATACCAAAAGTATTGTTGGTGGTCATCTTCTCTTTCCGGGAACCAGGGTTACATCCGTAACCTAATGTTACTGTGCATTAAATGTGAGCTGTATTTACAGATACAAATTAAACTAATGATGCTAAACTGATTAAACAGCCAAATGCTTGAAAGAAAATAAATGTTAGTTGAGACAGAATGCTTGCATATATCTGGTACAGTTATTGAATAAAAGTGTAAGGGTATTATACATACAATCATATGTATTATAGTTATGGGGTATAATAAACCAGCATACTAAACAATAATTTTGTGTATATTTCTGGAGTTTCTGGTGGCAGGCCAGAAAAGAAATTGTATTTGTTTTAATGAAGTACACTAAATACAACAAAATCAGGTTTGACCTTATTAAAATTGCAGACAACAAATTATTTGTGCTGACCATTTTAGTAAGGGCTACATGCAGCAGTGCGGAGAGAAGTAGGACTGAGACTCATTCATTTTAGGACCTTGTTGGTATAATTTGAATGTATTAAATGTATTCACAAATCTTATTGAATTAAGCAATATGGCATGACACACCCTAGGGTGCCATATTGCGATTATACAATGGTTTTGAAGTCATTTTAAATGAAAAAGAGTTTTAAAAGGTATTTTAATGAAAATGTATGTGGTAAGTAGTTCTCCAATTGTGTTCAATGTTAACAAGTAAATATGTAGATAATGTGTAAATAATAAATGGATTATACTAATACTAACTTTTATAACTGTCACACATCATTTTTGAACATTTAGAGTGATATTTCCATTGAAACACAACATTGAAATGAACTTATTTGACCACTAGATGTCAAAACAGTAACGCAATTTTCAGAAGCAGTGGAGTAGTTCAACTGAACAGCAGAGGGCGCTGAGCAGATTTCACTAGAAAAAAGCAGGTATCTTGCAGAGGAACCAGGAAGCTCTTTGTTTTCTTTTTCAAATAGTATGTTGCTCCAGTTCTGTTACTGACATTATCCCCAGTGCTTGGAGTCCAGCATCAGAGGACAAGTGATAAGACTGTGGTTCAAGTAAATTATGGTAAGCCCTGCTTCTTTGGATGTACAGGCCAGCATGGTACTTAAAATGTTAACTCCCATGGGCTCCAGTGAATACCACATTTCTTGTTCATCAAGGAGAGTTTGAGATATGCAGCGCGGATGGCAGTAGAGGGCTGTAGCGTTTAATACCAACTTTTTTAAATACTTGAAAATGATGCAATGGGACTGCACTACCAGACTTTTCGGACGAGGCCTGATACAAGATTTGGACGTAAAGCCGGAGACTCGCACAGCTGTTGATAACGGCAGGTGGTGGTGGGCATGGTCTTGTCCTTCTCTTCTGAGATTTTTGACAGTACTGACGAACATGTTATTTGATATTGTGAACATGGTTTCATTTATTACATTTATACCTCTACTTAGAGGGGGATCATTTAAAAAGTGTCATTCTCATTGCTACGTAGCTTAAATGCTATAGGGTTTACTGACTAAATTATAAATTCCATGACAAACTGCGATTTTATTTTTTATTAGTTACAAAACCACAGCCCAAAATGAGTGACATTCATTTTATATATTTGGGGATGGAACTCCAGATAACTGGTACAACACCAACTTTCCGAGTGAAGACAGCAGTCCACCTGAACATACTTTTTTTTAAAGTAAGTGCATCAGCAATTGTCAAGAGTAGACACATAATAGCTTTTTTTGGTCTTCCAGTCCTGGGTTTCTCAATTACAGATGATGTTCTCTTTACTTGTTGATTATGCTTCAGATACCACACCTTGAAAATCAAGTGATGCAAGCTAGTTCACGCAATGTTTTTTAAGGGTGTTATAAGAGTAGAAAATACTAGTGGAGGCTTTGAGTAAATTATTGATTCTCATAATGCATTAGAGTAGAAAAATGCAAGACTTTTTGCACAGCAGTGTATATCATTTTGTTTATAATGTGCTCTTGGTTAGATAGAAATGTAACACTACAAAAGTTCCTCATTTTAGTAAAGTTATCTTATTCCAACGTTCCCATTCTGCCATGAGAAAAAGGGGTTTCAAGTTTTCGGTGTAGTCTATACTGCTGTGCTTTTTCAGTCAAGATGCACTGTGAAGCCTAGTCTTGCAGAAATAGCAAAACTATAATAATAATAATTAAAAAAAAAAAAAAAAAAAACATTGTGACATATAATTCACCTTTAACACTGCACTATTCATTCATTGTTTTTCTTTTGAAATGCAGTTAAGAAAATATTTCTTAATATAAGGCTGACCAAACAAACAATAACAAGTGAAGCGTTTCGAATATTACATGCAATGCTGCAGATTCACTTTGTTTAAAAGGAAAAATAGTCAAACAGTTAGGCTGTAATTTAAATAAACTATCATATTTATTTTTACAAAAAAAGAATGAATACAGATATGTTGGTCAAAAAGTCCAATATGTGGGGAAATTACACCACAGTCGCCACACTGGTATTGTACCTCCACCATTTTGAAACGCTCACCGAGTAAGCTCCTCAGAATGTTTGCTAACGTTACGAAGTGCTCTTGGTGTTTCCCATTCAGCCCTAGAGGCCTCTGGGATATGTGTTCTTTAGGCCTTCGGCCATGGCACCCCTCTCGTGGACGACAAAATCCCAACACACACATGTTTTAAATCAACACAAACACATCTCTAGCAAGGCTCTGCCCTGCTCCATATTTACCAGCAGGGCTCTTCTGTCCTACTATAGGGCTGTTAATACACTTAAAGACTGGCTTAAAGAAAACAAATATGACCATTAATTTTAAGGAAATAATTCCAAAAAATCTCAACAGCATTAAAAGAATTTTATGCCAGTGGAAGAAGTTCAACTGGCGGCCAATATTCAGTCTCCAGTTTTATAACACTGAGAGTGGGACTAAATATTTCTTTTAACAGTAGTTCTATTGTCTCTGCATGGATTATTCATGGATTAACTATAGTTTGTGAAAAATAAGTTTTATTCATTTTTTATTTTTTTTTTGCATTGAATAATCAATTAATTTAGAAAAAAAAAAAAAAATTATATCTCCTTCTAAATGCTACCAATTGTCTGGGGGGGGGGGCTGTGTAAAACCGGTGTACCAGTATTAAAAAATATTAATTCATTATTTACATAAATTAATTTACTAAATGTAAAATCATGGATTTTCTTGGTGTAAATAAAAATGGGCTTGAACGTGTCAAAATATAGATGAAAATCGATTAAAAAAAAACACCCTTTAGATTTTGTAAAACCCAGGAATTAATTGGTAAAAAAGGGTTATGCACTTTAAAATAAAGGGTTTTGTAATTGCAGATTATGGCCTTTGTGACTACGTTCTAGACATGCAGTATTTATCTGTCTATAGTGGGGCAAGCCCCCAAACCCCAGTCAACCCCAATCTTGATATCTTAAAAGACATTCCTGCCGATTGGTTGTCAAGTGTAAAGTACACAGTCTTTGAAAAGGTTCTAGCCAACCAGAGAACGGGCATACAGCTCCATCAGTACTTCCCGACAACTGACAAAAGTACTTTCTTATGAATTTCACAATATAAACTTTCATTTTTAAAATGGCTTTACCTTTTAAGGATATTGTCTGCTGTACAAAAGTATAAATGTCAGTGTGATGAGTCAAAGGGGTTTCGGTCTGCAATTCAGCCTCCCAACAGTAGAAGGCATCAAACCAACTCGGGACTTCCCTTACCAAGGTCTTGTGACCATGATAAAAGTCATCTTTTTGAGGGGCGGCACCTTGGTGAGGGGCGGAAGTACGAGTATGTAAATTCCAGCCACTGGAGTCAAGTGAAGTTAAGGATACCTGTCAGTCTGGGATTGGTGATCCACTGACTACCGGGGTGGGGTTTCCATACTAAAGGGAACGTGCTACTGTGTTCGGGGTTGGTCCTGAGGAATAGAGGCGGGGAAAAAAAGGCTGGAGGGAAGTACGTGCGGGGTGGACTGTGTTATTTACTTTTAATTACGGATGGAGGCCTTACTAACTTTGCTCTTTTCTGTTTTTATTCCTTTTTGTTTCATTTTGGATTGAGCAGATCACAAAGAGGATTAAGAGGCTTCCGTTCCTTTATTTTTGATTACTCCAGCACTCCCTCCCTCACATCCTTCTTTATTGTTTTTTTTTTCTTTTCCGTGTAATATTAAATCAAATTTTAATTTTTTTTTACACGTAAATCGCTGTCTGGAAAATCAATTTTTACTCACACGCCTCACAGTCAGCAATTAAAAAAAAAAAAAATCCCCATGGACTACAATGTCACTTTTTCAAAGCAGTAGCTTTTACACAGTGCCTTACCTACAGTACATTCCAGTACTAGGCACTCACTAAAAGCAATTTCCTCTCTTTTTAAAAGTCATTCTTTTAATCTTTTAGTCCAACCTATTCTTATTTACAAATTGATAAAAACAAGATCCTATACCGGCATGCTTTTACACAGCCAAATTTCTGCCAGTTATAGCCATGCAGTTATGCTACAGTTCCAGATGAAACTAGGATGACTATAGAACTTTAATTCCATCTTAGTTTTGTTATTAAAATCATATTGTTTAATTGATCGTCTTTAATCTCCAATAGGCAATAACAGCTCACACCTGGGATATTATCCATTAGAAATACATTGGCAGCTGATCATTTTACAGAGGGTTAACAACAAATGAGTAACTGTTGGCTAAGTTTTAAATCCTCCTTTCAACTGCTTATAGCTCATATACCATTTGAGATACCAGTTTCACATTTTCAGTGTCAGGTAAACACCTTGGGCAAAATCTGCGAAATTGGATTCTAATCTGTGCACAACTGTATAATAATCCTCCATTTCAAGTTTGGTGTCAGTAATTGTATATCTTATATCTCATACAGCACAAGTAGTGGATTTATATTTGTAAGCTGTCTCATTACCAAATATATGGACATATATTTTTCACATTTCCATTTTATTTCTTGTTTAGAAACAATCCAATCAGATATGCCATCCCCTTTAAGTTAAGACCATGTGATACTCTGTTTTTAGTTATAATTTCTCTTTTTATGGTTTTTGCTATCATTCTGGGTTCTGTTGCTCAAATGTTGCTCCAATATTGAACTATAAAACATATAATGTCCTTTCTTGGCTTTGAGCTTACTTGAATAATATATCAAGTTACCTGTAAGTTACATAGATTTCTGGTTCCACTCAAATCATATAACACTGTTACCTTCATCTCTGCTGGCCTCACGCTCATCTATAACATGCTACATATCTGGTGAGACCAGCACAGATGAAAAGTCACATTCTCACATGATTTGAAGGGAATAAGAATAACACAATGTAGCAAAGTGGTTTGTAGTGCGCAGGTATAGCAGTGATGTGTTTATGAAACAGAAGACAGACAACAAAGCTCACGATCCAAACACGTTTTATTTTTATAATCCTGGTCTGGCGACCACAAAGAATAATCCCAGGCAATACAGAGCAATGTGTATTGCACTGTTCCAAAACAATGGGTTGCAGTCCAGAAATAATAAGACAGAGATTGTAAATAGTAAACACAGTAGAACACACACAAAGACACATGTTTACAAGTCCAGAATGAGTGCTATAGTGCTTGTGGTGTAATACAATTTATCCATGTACAATGCTGCAGTGTTGTCTGGTTTACTGCTGGCCTGTAGCGACAGCTCCGGATCGTGTTAGCCGTCTAATAATAACAAAAACAAGTAGATTTTTAGACACGACAAAACAAACAAAACACTCACAGTAATTCACAGTACTCCTTCTGGTTCAGCTTAACCATAAACAAAGGAACTGAACACCTTGCTCGGTCTCCTTACATACCGTCACTCACGCCCCCTTGGTTAATGAATGGAACCGTTTCTCCTCCAATCCAAGGTTGCCACATAGCTTCCCTTCTGGGGCAATGATTTAGTGTACCATAGCTCTGTCCTCTTTATAGATGGCCAACTTCCACTTAACCCTGGGAATGAATTGTCAGGCCATCCAGTCCAGGGCACTCTGTTCTCTTTACATAGCGCCCTCACAGGTCGGGAGGGAGATTTATAACTAAGATTAATTGTTTCTCTGTCACATGCCAGCATACACCTAGACCACCCTATTATTTAAATAAATTCAAAGCCAGGTGAAGACAGATACAGAAAGAAATGTATGTTTTTATTTTTTGTTCATGAAAACCCACAAATGGACTAAATCAAATACAAAATGTGATCTGGGACAACTGTATTGGTGATAGACTTTTTTTTAATATGGTGAAGAAAGGGCTAATCTGCCATTGTGTGTTTTTCCATATCACCCAATTAAGATGTAAAACAAATGAGCAGCTGCAAGGGAACTACAAACAACAACCACCCTTTAATCATTTCAGAATCTCGAAATGAATCTAGTTTAAATTGCATTTCACCTACTCAACTGTATCCATAGGGTTGCTAATTAAACTTTAATTAAAGCTGAGAGCCAAAATAAATAAAAGTAACAAAAACAAAGCTTAATGCAAAACAATAAACTGTACTGTACCTAATGTTAAGGCAGTTAAGGGAGTATATCATTTCAGGAAAGACTCTGTTTCACGTCGCAAGGAAGGGAGCAAATAATTTTCACCCTAAATTAAAACAGTATATACTGTATTGTAACGGCCCTTGTCTCGACGGTGGTTTTCAATAAAAGCACCCGATGATGCGTACTCTGAGGTAGGGGATTCTTCTCTTGGTCAAGATTGTGATTCATTTACTTAATTTTTCTGCGCATGTGGCTATTTAGGGTTGCATTGCCTTAGTTTTTTTTTTTTTTTGGGGGGGGGGGGGAGGTTGTGTGCAAAAAGTACTGGCATCAGCTTTAAAAACTCTCAAGTAATTCTGCAATAATTGGCCTTTCTACATGATGGCTCATATTCTTCACACCTTTTTATTTCCCAGCTGCCAACACTTGTTTAACAAGCAACCAATTATTACAAAAATATATTTTTTAAAAAACTGCCGCGGCGACAGCTGCTATTACCTTTCATTTTCTGTTCCTGTGAAACACTCATCACTTTTGCTTTGGAAATATTTCGATTGGCTACTACAGCTCCTACAATTGCTCACTGTTCCTTTTTAAAAGCCGTGAACTTGTTAAACTTAGTATGACATATATGAAATTAGTAGTAGAAAAAACTGATGTTGGTTTTGAAGACAAGTTATCACAACTATGTTTGAGCTACCTCTATTTCTGTGCTGTCCCCGCTGTTTCTCAAGGTGCATGTAGCAAAAAAAAACACAAAACAATGCCTTATCCAGCCTTACCACAGTTTCAGTCAACATGTAGTTGTGTCAGTAGTACTTCGTCATGTGAAAAAAATTGAAGAACAAGTAAAAAACAACAACTGGAAGAAAAGATCAGCTGCTTATGCTTTCTCACACCAGCCCAACTCTGTCCAAACCCCTCTCTGTCCAGCCCAACTCTGTTCACCCCCTCTCTCTCACCAACACACAGAAGACCTGACCATCTCATATATCATGTATAGTATATATGAGATGGTAAGGCGTACATAATTTCCAGGAAGCTACAGACAAATAAAAACACAGGCCTGCGAGCAACTGAGAACTGGGAATCATACAGAATGATGACTGAAAACTTAATAAAAAGTAGGTTTTTGTTTAGAAATATATACATACTTAAAGGAAAACTGTACATATTTGTACTTGAAATCAGTAATGCCACAAAATGATTTTGGAGGCCACAGCACATAATAAAATAATCTCTAAATAACACAAAATTCCTAGACATTGTACATTTATTATGCTAGCACACAAACAGTCTGTACCATTGTAAAAGGCATCCCGAGCGATGACGTGCGGGGAGTCATGATAAGTTGGGGTGCGGGTTTTGGCCCTCTTCTTGGCTACTGCGGCCAGGCGGTTCTTCCCCGTGCTTCCCTCAGCAGCTTATGCAAGGGCTGCTGAGGACAGCCAGCATCCAGTCCTGGGCCTTCTGGTGAAGGGACAGGCAGCTCCCGCTTCTCTACTCTTGATGGTGGGGGAAGTGATATCAGCAGGCATTCATCCTCTGCTGGTGGAAAGGGACCCAGCAGGCATTCACCTTCTGCTGGTGGAGGTGGCAGAGGCAGAGGCAGATCTTGCTGCTCTGCTCCTGGCGGTGGAGTTGGTGGAGGCATGTAGCCTCCTGGTGAAATAGGTGGGAGCGGCATGTAGTCTCCTGCCGACGGAGGTGGGAGTGGTGTGTAGTCTCCTGCCGATGGAGATGGGAGCAGCGTGTAGTCTACCTTTGTTACAGGGGACTGCTGCGGCTCTCCCTCACTTGCAGTGGACTGGTGCGGCTCTCCCTTACTTGCAGGGGGCAAAACCAGCAGGCATTCTTCCTCTGCTGGCGGAGGTGGAAACAGCAGGCATTTTTCCTCTGCTGGTGGAGGTGGAAACAGAAGGCATTCTTCCTCTGCTGGTGGAGGTGGAAACAGCAGGCATTCTCCCTCTGCTGGTGGCTTGGGTCCTAGGGCTGTGGGATTCCCCTTCTCAGGCTGTGGACGCACCGACTCCCCCTTTTGGGTTGTGGACACACCGACTCCTCCCTCTTAGGCTGTGGACGCACCGACTCCTCCCTCATGGACTGTGGAAGCACCAACTCCCCCCTCTTGGGCTTAGGACATTTGGTCTCCTCCCACTCAGGTGTAGGATGTTCGGGCTCCTCCCACTCAGGCATAGGATGTTCAGGCTCCTCATCGTCATCCTCATAACTGCAGAAGGGACAGGAGGCAAAGTAATGCTTACCCTCGCAGAGGGGGCACAACGGCGATGGCAGCTGGTTGGGTCCTGGCTTCCAAGCCCTCCGGCGGAACCACCCCTCTGTGTCTTCCCCCCATCCCATCTTTCGGGACAATGCCAGCAGCTCTACATGGACAGACCAGTGCCTAGTGGTTTTGCCACAGGCGAAACACCACAGCCCTGTTTCCTCCTTTCCCCCTTTGCTCTGCTGCTGTTGCTGCTGCTTCTGTGGCTCCCGCTCTGGTCTGCGTGTAGGAGGCACTGGTAATCCCATGATGACACCACAAGTCAGAAAGATGGCTGCAGTGGGTGACAACAGACAGAAACAGGAACCAACACAGAACAGACAGAGACATGGAGTTTGGTAAAGCTGAGCACTTGGTTGCGGTCAGCATTTAATGATTAAACAAACAGAAAATAAAAGGTTGAAAGGCAAACAAAACACAGGACATGGCACTGGTGGCCAAAACAAAGAGACAAACAAAAACAGACTAACACTGTGAGCTGTTCTTACTTTAACTATTATTATTACCTCCGCCTCCAATCCCATTCTCCACTCACCAAACACACAGCCCCGAGTGAGTGAAAACATGCTGCTTTTATGCAGCTGTACTGAGACTCGATTCTTACTCAATCATTAAACTGGAGTCTTGGTACAACAGCACGTGAATTAATATAGTTCAATTCCCTGTGCTCGCATATTATTACATTTTACCTGCACGTGAAGTGTTGTGCAATCCTCGTGCCTAAATACACATATACATTTTAAACACTTGTGCGCATAACCCATATTATATCCCTTGTGTACCAACTAGAATACACCAACATTAACACACCACACACAACATATAACACAGAAATACATACAGGGGCAGGGCAATATTGCCACAGCAGCCAAGTTTTGGGACTGTTTCTGATTGATGTCCACATCTGTATAATTTGGCAAAGCTTTGCCTTACACTTCCAACCAATTCAGTGGATGCAAACGTGCAGTCTCAATTTATGGGCAAATCCATACTACACAGAGAATGTCAGCAGCAATTGTTGGGAGATGTTGCATGCTTGCCTTTTAACAAATGACAGCACTCTGTTTTAGTAAGGAAGCAAGTACCACTATTTTTAGGCTTTTATAGTTCTCTGAAATATTAGGTGTATTTAATATTTAAACAGGTCCGCGAAATGTCCATAAAATCGTAATTATAATCCTAATCCTAATTGGATGACTTGACCATGGGCATATGATTGAATCCATTTTTTTCCCACTGCGTTCAGTACTTGCAGTCTTTTTTGCTTTTTAGTGACAGGCTCGTCAACAACACCAGCCATCATGACACTTCATCAGTAAAATCAGACGCACAGGCACACACAACAAGAAAAGCACATGACGCATACTGCATCATATGACTGCAGGTTAACGTGATTGGGTAGCAATGCAAACAATTCAAACAACATGCGCTAAACCAGTAGAGTATGCTGTTGCACCGCAGTACGACAGCCACCTATACGAAATTTCCTAACGAGAAAATAACAATTTCACATTTTACGCCGGGGTTTTCAACATTTACTCTAAAAATCGGGACAAATGGCATCCCGACAGTACCTCAACTGGGACTTGGGACAAAGCCCCTAATATCGGGACGATCTCGATTTTATCGGTACGTCTGGTCACCCTAGTTGCAGGTGATGCCTGCAGCCACAATTTGCTTACAGATGCTTCACAGAAGAACAGTAACAGTGCAAGTACAAAAGAACTTTGAAGTTAAAGACTCTTTATCTGCAGCGCTATTAAACATCAGCACTGCCAAGAAAGTGTTTTTTTTTTTAACAGAATCTAAAAGGTGAACTGTATTTTAGGAGAGCAAGAATGGCAACAGAAATGTCAGATCCGATTATAAAAACTGTGGTTTGCTGTGGAGCTATAAAATATGCTGTCCATATTCAATAATACACATACACATAATATCAACATCACCTGCATTTAATAGTCAGTAGCTTTTTATTACACTGCCAGCTCCTGGCAATAAACACATACTGCCATTGATTTCATTACCAACAGAAAGTATGGCCAGCACACAAAGGTGTAAATATTTACAATGCATAATAATTGGTCCAATTATTCATGCATATTCATAGAATTGCCTAATTGACTATTGTTCAATTATATTATATTGAATATGCAGAAAACAACCAAACCAGCTCTTCTTCCTGGGATTTTGTACTCAAGTCAAGCTTGTTGCCTAATGCTAGCTGAATACACATAACTACCCAGGAAGCTTCTAGCACGCTGTAATATTTGACAGTAAATGTTGTTTAACTTACTTAAAGTCTAATTGGGGCTTCTCAAGACCATTCTAAATGTACAACATATCCGTTTGTCATGGCAAATAAAAAATCTGAAAGGGATCCAATGCATTTCAAGGCCAATTATTCCCACTGTTTATCAAGTTTAACTTCCCTCTCTCTCGCATTCAGCTGACGGTTGGTCCCAGTTTGGGGTACAGATTGTATTATGCAGATAATATAATTTACCAGTAAGAAAGTTAATTGCACCTTAATTATGTTGTTTCACCAAGCGAGGAATTATACTGTAAAGAAATAATTATCTGTGAAAATTGGTTTAATATATAATCATGCTATAATATTCTATATTGCATGACATGCCCATGTGTAGTAGATGCTTATACAGATGTGTAATACACTGAAGAAATGCAAATTCAAAAAAAAAGGGTCAAACTTTTAAAAGAAAATCCAAGAGACATATTTTCTTCTTAAGATGTGTGTTAGTTCATGAAACTTTTAAGAGCAAACAACAGTACAGTTTACAGGACTAACAGCATACAAGCCACGGCATTGAAGTGTTAGCAAGAATTTCCCTGTGGAAATTGTATTCATAATTTAGTAAAAAATGTGGGAAAATGACAGTAAAAAGCCTAGACCTCTCTACATTCTCTCAGCTAATTCTGTTTTTAGAGTGGACAGTGAATGTGTTTCCTAGTCTTAATCTAAAAAACATGTGGAAATAAAAAATACAGACTACTGTAAATCTTTATGCATTTATTAGTATTATGATACTGAAGTTTGTTTTCCACAGCTGCTGTCAGTATGCATTTCATTATGATAAGCATGGTACATATTATAGATCAACTTGAATTACTGGAGTTCAGATTTGAAAGAGTCAACTGTACAAAATTAGACAAATACTGAAAAGATACAAAATAGTGGAAAATGTAGCGTTACAAATATAAAAAATGTTCAGTGTGTTTCAATAATATAATATTAGGTGTTCTGAATATTAAAAAAAAAAAAAAAAAAAAATCTCTATCAGATCCCCAAAATGGAATTACAGTGTTTAAACACTTCCAGTCATGTGTTATAATATTGTTAACATATATAATAGATATAACACCTTGACAAGGCTCCTGGGGAAAGGTAAAAAGCCTTGTCTATTTTATAATTAGACAGTATGCTCGACTTTGGGAGGCTATCTTCCTAATTAGGCATTGTGTTTACAGCCAGGGTTTCTTCATAGAGAAACACAATCCCTGGTTTAGGTCTTTTAAGCCTCGCTGTCTCGTTGATAAAACCCCTGGAGAAACCCAGCTAAGAGAGATGCAGCTAAGAAGGCACCACAGTGATCTGTTCCTGGTTTTGATCTAGAGAAGGTTTTACTGTTGCCCTTAAAAGAGAGCTTCCCATAATGGCTTGATGTTATCTTTTATCATTTCAGTGCCTGTTCAAAATTTGTAAACCTGCAGGGCTAGGATTGAATGTAGAAAGCGAGTGTGTTTGCAAACTGTGTGCTTACTAATTTAAGAGAAAGAAGCTTCAAATGTCTTCACCTTTC
Organism: Polyodon spathula; assembly: GCF_017654505.1. Lineage (NCBI taxonomy): Eukaryota > Metazoa > Chordata > Actinopteri > Acipenseriformes > Polyodontidae > Polyodon > Polyodon spathula. The sequence goes on along the minus strand of NC_054538.1, from coordinate 58,359,968 downwards.
CCTTGCCTTTCTATGAGGTTTGCAAATCCGGTATGTCGAGTTATGGTTTCTGTCTTAATCTGTGAGTTTGTCTGGACAATTGTGACTGCATGGATCTGAACAGACTTTTCATTTCCAAATTTCAACCTGGCTCTTTGTCCTCTCTATATGTAGAATAGTCTGGCCCAGCAGAGCTGAAAAGTCACAATTTCACATGGTTTTGTAAATCTCTGTTTGATTGGCTAACATTACTTCCAAGATCAGTTCACCTCAACATAGTCTTTAGGGTCATGTTACTGGCTGCAAAGCATGTCCAGCAATATTGAAAGCTTCTGGTCAGTTAAAGACAGGAAAAAAGGGGGTTGAAGGATGGGGGCAATTGCACTGTCTAGGTGAAATGACCAAGCTAATGCATATCACTTTATTGTGTTTCTTATAAAATCTGATTGATGCATTTAATGCTTCTCACTCAGTGTGAAATCAGCTGCCTGTTAATCAAAGCTACTTCAGATTTAATAGAAATATACAGAGCTGCATGCATAAGGTTAAAGCAGATTGGACTAAAAGCAATCTTTGTTATGGAATTTCCAGTGCCTCTGCAGATTTCTTGAAAATACTGCCATTAACCTCCAAACAGGACTCAACTTTTCAAAAGCCTATTTCTGGCAAAGACAAATGGTGTCACTTTAAAAGAGTTCTTTGCAATATTTATTATGCATACTGAGCAGCTGAAACTGCTGACTGATGATGTATTGAGGTTAGAATTTGACCAAAAAAAAAAAACTTTTCAGCTCTTTTGGCTTGGCATGGACCCAGTGACATATAGTACCTTTGTAAACTGGCCATCAGACTTTCAATGTTTAGAAGTGAATCCCAGTTTTGTACTTCATGAACGTTGCTTTCGTTCGATCAAGCATGGCAGATAAATGTTTGCAAGCAGTTAAAATGAGAAAATGAAAGCCCCTCCCCCTATTGACTGTATATTTTAACTCCGGACAGCAGACCCTCTGGACATAAAGGTACGTGGACATCTTATCTTTAACAGTGACCCTGTGACCTAAATCTTTCAACTTGAGCTAACTTGAACGATGTTGATATAAAAAATCTATGTGGTAGAGTTTTTAAACTGCAGTTTGACATACAGACCGACAAACATGTTGGCTGCATATACTCCCAGATTCAGATACTCTTATAACTTGAGCTAAAGAATGTTTGTTTTTTATTCATTATGTAAAGGATAAACCACAAATAATTCACTCGAAACGGTAAATTATTTTACACCAATTCAACGCTTGTCGTGGTTTATGCCACTTAAAACATTTCTTCTTAATTGATAATTGTTCAATAATTAGGCTCAATTGATTAGTAATTTGGTAATTGGCTTTGCTAGATTTAATATGTTTGTGTATCATTATGCTGGTGTGTTGTCATGAGTTCCCCAGAGCTCGAAATCCCACTTACACAGATAACATTTTCTGTTGTAAGCGAAGATAGCAACGAGGACTTTGTTTTCGATCTAGAATATGAAAGTGGTATTAGGAAAATAAAAATAATTAAAAAAAAACAAAGGAGAAAAAGGAAAGTACTGAACATTTTGCTGAACCTATAAACGATGAAGACCTAAATATCCTGGCTAGCGATTGGTTTTTGGAAAGTACTCGAGCAAAAAGTAGATGTGAAGTTGTTTGAACTATAGTTAAAAGAAAGAAATTCAAAAGCTGAGTTTAAATCTGACGTCCGTGCAAATGGTGGAGATTTAATAAGTATGGATAGTGCTACTCTGTCATACAGCCTTAGTTGTTTTGTGACAAAAGTAAGAAAACGTAACAGAGAAGAGTACTGTGGCAATTGACTATATGAACTTGTAATTTCCATACAGCATTTCCTAAGAGTAAAGGGACGCACTTTAAGTTTGTTAAATTTTTGAAGTGTTCTTGATGGGAAAATGAGAGCATTGGTCAAATCAGGAGTTGGTTTGCATAAGGTTATTTCCAGGAAAACATTTTGGGAACAATGGGACTTCTCGGATCTAGTACACCTGAAAACCATGAAGGCTAAGAATTGCAGTTAGTAGTCAGCTTCAGTTGACTACTAACTGCACTCATCTGGACGTTTTTTTAAATACAAAGAAGACGTAACCAAGACAAACAGAGGGGGTCACAGCATAGAAAAATGGAGTGCAAAGAAGTTATTGCATATGAGAACAGTAACAAGCCCAGAGATATGTGGTGTGACTTTATGAAAAATACATGGGCCTATGGTATGTTTGTTTATTAGTTTATAACTTGTGCTTATTATAAAACTACTTGAATTACTTTTGCGCTTCAACCTATTACATTGTCAGACATAAGTCGTGTTTAATAAAGGCGTGTTGTTAAGGATGTTTTTCTTTATGCATTTGTAATATCACTATATAGCAACCAACCAGTTGTTGTTAATCAATTGAGCCAGATTACAGGAAGGATGTTTTAACAAGCTGGATTTGAAGGCTTTTATGCAAATTACAGTTTGAGAGCTACAGCTGCTACGTGTTTGTGTAATAAAGGAGTTGATGAACAGTTAATTTATGAAACAACTGGCTATAGATCGAATGCTGCACACGCTGCAAGAGGACAAGCGACGAGCAAAAACATGAGATTTCTGAAATACTCCAGAGTTTTGTAGGTGATAATGAAATTGCTGTTGATTGTGAACTTGTCTAGAAGAAGTGTGAAATACAAATTAAAATGAGGGATGTTTATGTGGAAGTGAGTTTGTAATTTCTTGTTTTTTTACGCATTGTTAATAGACCTATAGTATATTATTTATGTTATTATATTTTTTCTTCAATCTGGTGAAATTGCAAACCATGTTTAAACTGTGTGAAATTATAGGATAATTGTTGAAATAATTGCTGCTTAATAAAATGGCATTCGCTTTTTTGTTGAATTGTTGTGACTGTGGTTTTGTTTATGAATCAACAATTTTCTGTGGATTCATTGCTCAAACTGTGGATTCGTTAATCAACAATACATCTGCCCCACACTCCCCTTCTCTTCAAAGCCACACAGCCACTTTAGTTATTAGATTCGTAGATTTACTCCACTGAAAGATCAAAGGGTGATGTCACAAATATGTTTTAAAATTGGATAACAGTTCTCTAGAAATATTAAAAAATGTGTGACATAAAGAGGAACAGGCTTCATACACTTTCAAATTATAATACACTCAGTAATTGACAAAGAAGGTTTTTAGCCAGTTTCATCACAATTGGAGAGACAGTTCTTTTTATAAATGTAAACATTTAGGCGTGAAATATAAACTGCTGGATGCACACAGACAGCCTTTATATACCCCCACATTATGGTACACTTGATAGTTTTGGGGGAAAAAAAAAGGTCCGTAGCTTGTTTCCTGACAATTGGACAGCTAGTTATCTAGATGACCAACTCTAAAGAGACAAATCACTTTGCATGCTGATGGCCATTAGGCCACTAGATTTAAAAACCTTTTATGGTGAACTTTTTTATGATGGCCAACACATTCAAATGAGGACAATATGAGGAGATGTGTATATTTTACACACACATTGCTTTTGCATTTGTTTTTTTATTAACTTTACATTGTGGGAGGGATATATAGTATATGCTGTGCATAAAATGCCAGTGAACTATACACATTAAATGCCAGGTAACTATTTAATGTGTGCATAAAATGCCAGTGAGTGAAGAATATACATAAAATACCAGTGGACCTTTGATGGAAAACTGGGACTTTTCCAGCTAATCTGGGCCTCTTTGAGAAAAAAAAAAAATACAGCGTTATCAATGTCTTGTATTGTAGTGGTGCAGCTCTCAGGCAACATGGATTATTTTTTAAAAGCTGTCCTGTTATTCTGAATGCCAGTCTGGGCCTTAGGGCTGCACAGACACCTCAACACTCCCTTTGTCCCTTGTTATCGACCTACTATCAGATGTTGTGGGGGAAAAAAAGAAACCAAACAAAACATCTATTTGCTTTTAGTTTCATTACAGTTGGCAAAAGCTGTCTTTTTTGAACTGCAGAGAAAGCAGAATTAATTTGGATTGATCATTTCCGCTGTTCTACCCTAATTTGACTGGCTGTTGCGCGTTACTATGGAAACAAGAAAAGGGGGTTGGTTTCATCAGTTCAGAAGGATTGGCTCTGCTAGATCAAAAGGGCGGTGCAGATTCTGCCAGTTTTGAAGCAGAAAGCCTTTTAGTATACAGCCAGAGTCCTTTTGTATGTAAAGTAAATGCTTGTCGCCAACATGGCAAATTTCAGTAACTTGTACTGGCCATATAAAAATTGAAGGTCACAACCTGATTTGAACCACCCTGCTCTAAAGTGTGACTTACAGTACATACATACGTGCGTACATACATATATACAACTGCTTCCTCTATAATTATAAAAAGCACAATATGTCCTTCTGAAATGTTCATAGTTGGTAAACAAAATACAACTAACACTGCATCATTTAAAGCTGGGTCTAGTGCAAAAAAGTGTTTTTTTGTTTTTAAATTAACATGGAAAACATATTCATATATGTTAGTTACTGCTGATAATTCTGTTTTACCAGCCTTATCCTTGCCAGACATAGTGACCCACATATGAACATTAATAAACACAATTAAAATCTAGTGCGACAAGTAGAAAGACTATGTTTATGTCTTTAAATCAGAAACAGATTTTCATAAGCAATCCGGTGGCCGCCCAGAGATACCAAAATACAAAACACCCAAAAACAACCAGCACAGACGATAACAACATCTGAAGTCAAAAGTCAATGATAAGGGGGTGTTAAATAGAAATTGTTTATTTCAATTACTCTTTATGTTAAGAAAATAGTAATTAATAGATACCAAGTTTATTATCCAGCCATGCAGGCAGTAATTCATCTTATTTCACAGGACCCATACAGCAGCCAAGACTCTCTGGGTTACAAGGTAAAAAACAATTCACTGTGAGCGCCCTCGCTGCACGCAGAATATATGGAACCACAGCCCAAATCACATCAATCAAGGCTACCATTATTTTCTATTCTGTCAAAAAAAAAAAAAAATGTAATCCTCAACTCATTGATTTCCTCAATGTGTTTCAGAAGGTTATAAGGACACTGGAGGATCCCTGTTCTATTTAGTCACTTAAGCAAAATGCAGCACTCTTGTATTATATCACTGAACCTACATCAAAACAAGACAAGAGAAATAATAGAGGGCAGCAATCCTTTTTTTAATCTATCCTTCCTAACCTATTAAAAAAAAAAATATTAAAACGCTGTGACAGAGAAAGAATGAATCTTGGTTATAAATCTCCCTACCGACATGTGTGGGTGCTGAGTAAAGGGAACAGTGTGCCCAGGACTGGATGGTTTGACAGGTAATTCTAGGGTCCGTAAAAGTCGGCCATCCAGAAATGGGGCAGAGCCACAGCACATCAAATCATTGCCCCAGATGGGAAGTGATGTGGCAATCGTGGATTGGAGGAAAAACGTTGCACTCGCTAACCAAGGGGGCGTGGCTGAAGGTACAATAGGGGATGTGGCCGAGCGAACTATTCCTTTGTTTTGGTTACGAGAGAAGGGCTGAAGGACTGTGATATACCGTTAGTGTTTAGTGTTTGTTTGTTTTGTCGTACTAATTGTAAACGTTTATTCTTGTTAGACGGCCAATAGGTTCCAGGAGCTGTCACTAAAGGTCAACACCAACTTGGACAACACTACTGTTCACAAATAAACGTATTTAACCACTTGCACTTAAAAAGCAATCACTTTGGACTCTGTGTGTGTATTTACAGTAATTATTATTTCTGGACTGAACCCTGGGAGTTTTACTGAGCAGTACACATAACTGTGTATTGCTAGTTATTATTATTTACAGTGTCAAGTGACTTTGGATTATAAATAAAACATGAACGCATTGTGAACGTTTGTCATTACTTGAGCACCACATCACCTCTACATCTGTGCACTGCAAACAACTTTGCCACAAACACATATAGAACCTACTTCAAGAAAAGTGATTAACTTTTTGCCTTCATTCTAAAACCAAATAAAACAAAAACTGATGTGTGTGCCAAAGCCTAAAGCCTATTAGATTATTGTTTAGCTATTTTGTTTGGCACGCCATCATTAGACTGAATCTCATCCCCACCTAGAACCCATAATATGTTCTATAGCAACTTTAAAGCAGGCTAAACACCACAACGAAAGGTCAAAATATGGCTGAATGTTTATTAGATTTTTTTTTTTTTAATATCTTGATTATTATGTTTATTAATTTTCTCTCACATATTAATTTTCCTTTTTTTTCTGTTTTTTTTTCTGGTTGTCCAATAGCCGTTTTTATCCTCTTTGCTAAGTCAACACAATCGGCAACAAACTGCACTTATGAAGGTTTAGAATCAGTGTAGTAAAAGTCTGTAAAAACATGATACATGTACCACACATGGAAATCAAGCTCCACAGTAAACATGCCTGCAAGACTCAAAATATTGTTGCTTAGACTTATCTTGCACATGCCTGGGTGTATTGTGAGGCAAGAGGCCAAAGGCAGAGTGATTTCAACCACCCAAAAGTTCAGTAACATATGTCTTACTGCACACTGGAGCGGGTTATAATTGTATTAAAAAAAACAGAAAGGCATCTGCTTTGGTCTTTCCTGTTGTGGCCTTAAATTTAACACTGATATGTACTTATCCTCTATGGACACGGTTTGATTTAGTTTAATACATTATTATTTTGGATGGATTACCAAAAGACTATATGAACACAGGTCTTGCTTTTATAGGGTATACTGAAAGCATCAGCTTCTACAGTAAACCTGATTTATTTATTTTTTTAACTAAAGCAAGTATGCCCAGAAAAAAGTTATTTTATTATTCACTTTCCACACATCAGAATAGATGGCTTGTGAGTTTTTTTTTTTTTTTTTTAATGCAGAATAAAAAGATCTGCAGCATACATTTATCTGGCTCTAGCATTACCAAAGCAGCATATCTCCGGAATAGTTTTTATGAATCACTACTATTTGTCATGCCTTATAATTTAGTGTTCCTGTGAAAAGTGGGACATGTAAAAGAATTTTGCACAAAACCTTTATTTAATGTTGGTATCCACAAAACTACTTTCAAAACACTTCACTTCAGTGATGTTTTTATAATGACTATAACTTACCTGTGTACTTAATTAATGTACTCTATATACATTGGGTACATTTGCCAATCTTTTAACCTACTCCTATTTTTGAAAGAAGAAAAAAATGCTATTAGTTTTGCCAAACTGAACCCTAGCAACTGACTAATAGAAATAAAAGCAATTGTTTCTGTTTTTTAATACTAACGTGGTATTTTTTATGTTCAAAGAGTATGAGTTCATTAAAGACTGGAGTAAAAAGTATTGAGTATGGCTTCATACTGTACAAAAGCGGTGTACTTCAACAACCTGCTTCATCTCAGACCTGCATATTAAACTCTACAGTAATTCTCACTATATTATTATATGTCCCTGCTCACAAGCCTATGACAATTGACCTTGATTGAATTTCTAAAGGCTGCCCCTAAACTTTGACTGTGAACTCCAAACCATTCTTACAAGGCCCCTCTCTGCACAGCCAAGCAATTTTCTTCTCAAAGTGAATGCCATTTTTTTTTTAAATTGCAAACAATTGACTATTATCTTTATACACTGAGTAATTACTGTAATATATTTTTATTTCTGATAAATAATAATAATAATAATAATAATAATAATAATAATAATAATAATAATAATAAACACATAACAAGACCCCTGTTGAAGCCACTGTGTGAGTCCTGATTAAAGACAGACTGTTAATAGATGCAATTATGAAGCAGCTTCAGTTCAGAGTTAAATTGGCCATTGAAGAAGGGAAATTGTGGAACACTTATGGCCAATTACTCTGACAAGCAATCAGAGAGAAAAGATAAATTTGTATTTTCTCCTTCTTTCACTTCTTAGCCAGTGGAGTATAACATTTAATTTTACCCAGAATTTTCCACATGGCAATTCCTTGACAAAGGAATAGACTGTAAAATAATGAAAGGCAACATAACATGTTTAAGAACTTTATTTCAATCTTATGTAAAGCCTTATTTTGTGTTATACCAAGGGAAGTCGACATAATGGGAACACATTTTATTATTATTATTACAAAAACTTCTGTATCTCTCTATGACTTCTACTATGTTATTTATCCTCCTATTAATCCTAGAAGTTTTCAACACAAATTGATAAGCTGTTTTTTACATAGATAGATAGATAGATAGATAGATAGATAGATAGATAGATGGAAAATGTAAATATGGCATACAGAAAGACAGTTGGACAGAATGGCTGCCTCCTTATACTCCCACATCATGATACATTCAGTGCAAAAGAAGGTGAACAATTTCATGAGCTGTTCTCTAAAAATCTGCAGAACTCTAGATTGTGCCATATGCACAGTCCCTCTGTACTACATTCACCAGCGAAGATATGCATCCCCAATGGGGGTTTCACTTTATTAGAAAGAATCTGAATCTGAAACAGCTTCAATACCCATAAAGGCAGTGGTGTAACACAACATGCCTGGGCCTCCCCTGCCAAATATGGTGGGGGGGCCCTAAGTGCAACAGTACAGATGAGGAACCTCCTTTCATGCAGCACACACACACATATAAACACTTTTAACCAACATGAACAACAGCTACTTAAACAAAATAATTTAATACCTTTAAATCTTAATTCCTTTAAAACTTCCCCTCCCTATGAAATCAAACGCTTTGCCCTCAAAATATATGAAACCATTTCCTGACCTTTTGCTTGGAACGGTTCTCAGTGAAGCAGCCCTCGTCTGTCCTGTCTGATCCCTGCAGAGCTGGACAATCACTGCCTATTTGCTGCTCTAAGACTGGGGAATGGTGCTTCTTTTTCTTTCTTTTTTTTTAAATGGGCATCATCACTTATTTTACTAAAAGCAAGATTGCAGTCTTGCATTTTTTTGCGCAAACTCCTTTTAAGGCTTTCATATCGCCTTGCTCGTTGGGAAAGAGGGAAGGGAAAAGCCCTGCGGTTTAATAGTTTGTTTATTTTATAACGGGGTACCCCTCCGCCTCTTTGCAATTATTATTTTGTTTGGCAGCTCGCCCTCTGCCAGTATAATTTAGTTAACTCGTGCAGAATGTGACCGAGAGATTATTGAATAATTTATAGTTAGTTAATCCCACGGTCACTAATATAAAAGCTTGCCACTCTCTGCACACCAGTGAAGTGTTTGAGAGGAGGAACGAGAGAGGAAAGGAGAGAATTAAAAAGTTAAAAAGTAAAAGAAATTAGGACCAGTGAAGGCTACTGTCCAGCCTGACCTACAAAAAGGTTTTTCATGTGTTCAAGATTTGTTTTTGTTTCAATCTTTTGTTTCGCTCGGTGAGCGTTTGTTTTGTTTTAACCTTTTATTTTGTTATTTTTTAAAAATAAAGTCAACGCAAACGCCATTGTATCTATTCAGTTCCTGCTTCTGGCCTGACGTCACCACACACGCCATCCTGTCACACATGACGTCCTCGTGGGATCCACCACAGCCACTGACTCAGGCCAGAGAAAGGTACTGCAGGGTTTTTCTTTTTCGTGTTTTTTGGAAACTTAATTTTGAATGGGGGAGGAGGAGTGTCAACTTGAGCCTGTGCATCCCAGACGGGAGGACCGAGAGGCAGCTGTTCCCATCTTCACTAGCAGAGGAAGAATGTCTGCTGTCCCCATCTCCACCAGCACGGGAAGAATGCCTGCTGACCCCATCTCCACCAGCAGAGGAAGGATGCCTGCTGTCCCGATCTCCACCAGCAGAGGAAAAATGTCTGCTGTCCCCATGTCCACCATGTGCCTGCTGGTTTTGCCTTTAGAGCCAGAGGGAGAGGAGCCATCTCCAGCGCCAGAGGGAGAGGAGCCATTGCTGTCGTCTCCTGCACCAAAGGGAGAGGTCCCACCACTGTCTCCAGTGAGGGAGAGCTTTGTCCCCTGCAAGTGAGGGAGAGCCGCACCAGTCCCCTGCAAGTGAGAGAGAGCCTCACCAGTCCCCTGCAATTGAGGGAGAGCAGGACCAGTCCCCTGCAAGTGAGGGAGACTACCCACTGCTCTCGCCTCCAACGCCAGGCAACTACCCGCTGCTCTCGCTTCCATCACCAGGGGGAGACTGCCCGCTGCTCACACCTTCACTGCCAGGAGACTACACACTGCTCCCACCTCCACCGCTTCCACCACCAGGAGGACAGCATCAGGAGCTGCCTCTGCCTGCGCCGCCTCCACACGCAGGAGCAGAGCTGTCTCTGCCTCCACCACCAGAGGAAGACTGCCTGCAGCTTCCCCCTCTAACCCTAGAGGAAGGACTAGGGCATGATACTGGCGGTCCTCAGCTACCAATGCATAGTCTGCTAAGGGGAGCACGGCGGAAAACAGCCCGGCCACAACGGCTGTGAAGAGGACCATCCCTGCCACAGCCATTGTCAGAGTGGCCAACCCCAGTACAACTAAATTCCTAAATTCATCCTTGCCCAAGAATGCCTTTACATCAGTGCCCAAGGATGCCTGCTGTGCTCCCCCCAAGGATGCCTGCCTCGCTCCGCTCAGGGATGCCTGCCTCTGCATGCCTGCCATGTGAGGATGCCGGCCAGCTCCCTAACAGGGATGTCACATCTGGATTGCCTGGGGATGCCGGTTCGCCATCGCTTGGGGATTCCAGTTCACTATCGCCTGGGGTTGCCTGCTGCTCCTCATCACCTGGGACCGCCTGTGGCTCAACATAGCTTAGGAATCTAGTTTCTTTTTTGTCTTCCAGGGTTGCTGAGGGTCGTGCTTCGCCTGGGGTCACCAGCTCTGCTTCACCTGGGTGGTGACGCCAGCCGCTTTTGCTACGAAGAAAACGGGGGGGGGGGGGGGGTTCAGGAGCATTTTCACTGCTGGATAAAGTGTGGCGAGAGCCCCGGACGAGGGAGCTGCCACCATGAAGAAGGCTGGGTGGCCATTGAAGGCATGTGTGCTTTGCACAAAGACGGGTGGGTGGGACGGGGAGCCCTGCACATGGAAAGGGGGCAGGAAAATAACAGCCCTGCTGTTTATTATTGTTTGTTTATTTTATAACGGGGTACCCCTCCGCCACTTTGCAGTTATTATTTTGTATTTATATTTATGACGGCGAAAGCCGTGTGTGTGCGTTCAGGCAGAGGCAAATTTGGAATCTCGCCATCTGCCAGTATAATTTAGTAAACTTGTGCAGAATGTGACCGAGGGATTATTGAGTAATTGATAGTTAGTTAATCCCTCAGTCACTAATATAAAAGCTCTGCGCTCTCTGCACACCAGTGAAGTGTTCGAGAGAAGGAACGAGAGAGGAGAGGAGAATTCAAATTAAAAATTAAAAAAGTAAAAGTAAGACCAATGAAGGCTACTGCCCAGCCTGACCTACGATCACAATTGTTTTTTATTTAAATCTTTTGTTAAGCTCGGTGAGCAAGTGTTTGTTTTATTTAAACTTTTTATTTTGTTATTTTTTTTAAATAAATATGGCGCAAACACCATTGCACCCTATCTGCAGTATCTGTTTCTGTTGCCTGTCACAATGATATAGTCAAAAAGAGTTTCAGTGCCGTTGCAACATCCAAAATACTGGGCAATATAGCTTTATGTTTATAAAATAAAAGCTCAGTTAGATCTTTAATCGTACCACCAGAAATCTGTTGTATTTCGTCTTTCAATGCGGTTCTAAATGACAGTAGCTGTCTAGGAAAGTCTGGAGATAAATCCCCTTCATACTGAGCTGCCAGGGACTCGGCTGATTTAACTAGTGCATCGTCATCAGCACTAAGAAGTTCAGAAGGACACATAAAATGAAATCGCTGCACTACAGTGTTCATTCCACAGAAACAGGTTTTAAACTGAGTAACAATAATGCCAATGGGCTAAAATATTTTACTTTGTTGTCTTTTTCAATTAACTGTTTTAAAACTGGGTCATATTTACTTAAGCGTTCTATAACTGACAAGAAGTTTCCACTGTTTCTCTCTCCTAACTTTTCTCTGTGTCCTCGGGAAGCTAGACTGCAAGTAGCCAATGTAAGTGTAACGTCAATGTATCTCTGTAAAACTTGTGTCCAACAGCTCTCTGTATTCAGCTTCTAATTTCAGGTCAATAGTCTTGTCATTTCTCCATGTCTAATAAATAACACAGGCTGCTAAATGTGAATGTACCATTTCATGTTCTTAAATTTTTCATGACAATCTGTTTTTCCAACTGCCCATGCTTGTTGGTGAGAAGCATGTTTGCGATCTCCAAACAGCCAACATGGTTTACAGCCACTTCCTGGGAACCTTATCTCCATTCTTAGTCATTTTGTAATAATATTCACTTGAAAAACATTTGGTTTTGTTATCTTGAGGGAATGGTTCTTTGGGCTTGCAAGTTCCGTTTTTAATAATTAACTTTTTTACATTTGCATCATCGATATTTACTGCATAACTTGCTCTATCAGTTGGGAACGGGTCATCTGGACAACAATCGCTAGTTTCAGCTTCCGGTTTATCTTGTTTGTTTTCAGTCAAAGTTTCATTATTTTCAGTATTTGCCTCATCATTAGTCTCTAGTGGAATATCATAAGGGTTGTCTGTGTTTTAACTGGAGCACAACGGTTGGTCGAGGTGTAGCTCTGGCTGTGTTGGTGACGATGCTGATTCCTAATCGTGGGTAGCAGGTCTAAATAGAGTTGTTATTTTTGGCAACTTGCTTTTAAGTATCTGCTCTCTCGCTTTATTCTGGAGCTTTTGAGTGCCACTCAGATACTTTCTTGCAGCTTTATACCTCACAATCTAAACTGAAAAATGTGAACTGAATAAAATGCCTGTTAACACTCGTTGGTTCTGCAGAATGAATCCTACAGGGCAACGACATAAGAACATAAGAACATAAGAAAGTCTACAAACGAGAGGAGGCCATTCGGTCCATCTTGCTCGTTTGTTTGTTAGTAGCTTATTGATCCCAGAATCTCATCAGGCAGATTCTTGAAGGATCCCAGGGTGTCAGATTCAACAACATTACTGGGGAGTTGGTTCCAGACCCTCACGATTCTCTGTGTAAAAAAGTGCCTCCTATTTTCTGTTCTGAATGCCCCTTTGTCAAATTTCCACTTGTCACTCCTGGTCCTTGTTTTTTTTTTTTTTTTTTTTTTCTAAGTTAAAAAAAGTACCTTTGGTCGACATTGCAAATACCTTTCAGAATTTTGAATGCTTGAATTAGGTCGCCGCATAATCTTCTTTGTTCAAGACTGAATAGATTAAATTATTTTAGCCTGTCTGCATATGACATGCCTTTTAAACCTGGAATAATTCTGGTCGCTCTTCTTTGTACTCTTTCTAGAGCAGCAATATCTTTTTTATAGCGAGGTGACCAGAACTGAACACAATATTCAAGATGAGGTCTTACTAATGCATTGTACAGTTTTAACATTACTTCCCTTGATTTAACACTTTTCAACACTTTTCACAATATAGCCGAGCATCTTGTTGGCCTTTTTTATAGCTTCCCCACATTGTCTAGATGAAGACATCTCTGAGTCAGCACAAACTCCTAGGTCTTTTTCATAGATTCCTTCTTCAATTTCAGTATCTTCCATATGATATTTATAATGCATATTTTTATTTCATGCATGCAGTACCATACACTTTTCTCTATTAAATGCCATTTGCCATGTGTCTGCCTAGTTCTGAATCTTGTCTAGATCATTGAGTGACCTTTGCTGCTGCAACAGTGTTTGCCACTCCTCCTATTTTTGTGTCATCTGCAAATTTAACAAGTTTGCTTACTATACCAGAATCTAAATCATTAATGTAGATTAGGAAGAGCAGAGGACCTAATATTGATCCCTGTGGTACTCCACTGGTTACCACACTCCATTCTGAGGTTTCTCCTCTAATCAGTACTTTCTATTTTCTACATGTTAACCACTCCCTAATCCATGTACATGTGTTTCCTTGAATCCCAACTGCATTCAGTTTATGCAGGACTTTGTCAAAAGCTTTACAGAAATCTAACTAAACCATGTCATATGCGGGGATATATACACCACAAAATGTTAAACCAATTAAGATTGACAGATTGTCTTCCAGTCTGAGGCCTCCTGTTGGAGATGTGGAGGCGGGGCTCCTTGTAACGTGGGGCCCCCCGCAGTGCAGGGTCTGCGGGGAATAACTTTGTGCCACTGCATAAAGGATACATGTACATAAGGCTTTTTTGGCCCATGGCTGGCTTGAAAATGTTTAAAATTTCCATCAACTTACAGTTTGTAATATGACTTTAATTTAAAATAAGAATTTGGTGTTTGTCTAGAGCTCTCTTCTATAGCATTGTAAAGTGAAATTGGTTGCATGGCTTTAACATATGGTTTTATGTAAACGGCATAATATTTGATGCCCTCCATTGATAGCACAGATGATTTATTTTTTTGTCACCTTATCATGTTCTAATAGACGCATACAAAATGTGGTTTTCAATGAGGGCATCTTTAAATCTCAGCCTAAAGTAATGGCATAATTCCCATATAGCCAGGTTACCTTGCCAAGTTTCACTACAGAAAACAGCAGTAGAACTTGAAATGATGCCAAAAAAAAAAAAAGGCTGTATGATACTCAAAAACATAATTGACAAACTCTGCCTCCTGAAGTCTTGTTTCCAAATATGATCACATAACAGGCCAGAACACACCTCAGGCATTTAGTCATTTAATTAATGAGGACAGGGACAGATCATTGCATTGAGCCTTTATTGTCATGAAGGTTTTGAAGAAACTGTTCTCTTTATTTTCTGGGTTCCCTGCTAATGTAATGATTACCAGTATGTGCTGACAATCTTTCATCAAAGCTCCTTGGAAGAATTTCAGCGCTTCCAGGCAAGGCAAGACATTTATAGCAGACTGATTGAGTAAGGAATGGATCTTGCTGCTTTATTCACAGCAGTGAAGTGCTGCACAAATCCACCTTAAACCCCATGCAACTGATTTAGGGGGTGAAAAATGCATTAAGTGCTGGAGTAAGAAATGCAGTTTCTGTTATTTGAACATCTTTCCTAAGTTTGGACCTACTGCTTTATTTTAAGCAGGATATTTTTATTGCACAAAGTACGATTTCAACTTCTTAATATATTTCAGCAGCACAATTGTTAAATTAGGTCTGAGACTGGGAGATAATTCATTTAAAAAACTGTACAGTCTTTAAATGCATGTTCTTTAAAAGGGTATTATTCTGTCTTATTTTATAAAAAAAAAAAAAAAAAAAACACATATAATAGCACACGTAGACAAACCAGTGTTATGAGTCACAATTTCTCTTGGGGAATTATCTTGAGAAAAAAATACCACTTTCTGAAAGCTATAAAAAATATTGCACAATCAAACTTTAGACATAATTAATATGCGCTATCCCATTAATAGCGATACAGCTCAAAACAGTTGCATTCTGTATAGAGCTTATTATTTTTTGCACATGTAAAATGCCTCAAGGATAGGACTTCACTCTAATTCGCAATTTCATGCATTATTTGGGCATGCTAAATCTGTTCCTTTGTATTACAGCAGCAGTTTAAATCATATCATAACAAGTCTAATAATAAGAGTTGATTTGAATGTATTTATACTGAACCTCTAAAGTAATGTCTTGGGGCACAGTACATTTACAATGCAGTACCGTACACAAATTTGACTAAATTTTTTCTGTCAAGATAAATGTAAGGCTTTTAGATGGCAAAACATTTTCCAATAAAGCAGCTGAAGTACTGAATATTAAACTTGCTGAACTGCATTTTTGATATGCAAGGCTGGGTAAGAGTTTTGAATACTGAAGGGCCTATGTACTCTTATTAGGGGGCCCTCAGGCTTAAAATGAATATTCTATAGATGGAAGTCATCTAAATGTTATTCCATTCAATTAGTTTTAGTTTTAACACTTACTACACTCAGTTAACAAGTACTAAGATACAACATGGAAAACAGAGTCTGCTGTTGGGGTCTACAGTATTTTAATGATATAAAAGGGGATGGCCTAAATGATTGTTGCCTTAAAATTGTTAAGCTTCATATACTGTGGTCCTTGGGAGAAAAACATAAAGATTTATATAGGAGTTAAAGTGTGGGGGTTGTTGATCTGATGCTGTTTAGATAAGGGATGGGTAACTGGTGGCCTGCATTCGGCCCACCAATTTATTTGATGTGGCTCGCTAACAGTTAAGATATTATTTATTCTGCTGTGATAAAAGTACATTACTGCGAGTGTAAAGTGCTTGTTTCAATGTGGAAGACCAATCACTAGGGGGCGGGGTTGCACTCTTCTTTGGGTTGCGTGTATGCTGAATACAACAAGGAAATTCAATACCTTGAACGTTAGATCTATATCTGCGCTGTGCTGCGAGGGAGGACTTGTTGGAGATTTAACAGACCCTTCTTCGCTGCAGATATCTGAAGCATACATGGATTCTGACATTTCCTCCAAACCATTAGTGACATCTATGGGCATAGCAGGTGACAAGCCTTTGGTAGATTCTATTTTTGGAAAGGTAGAAGCAGGAAGCATTCTTTCCTATCAACAGCCTCCTGTGACAACAAGTCATATTATAAATCACCCTGATACTCTGCCGTACCCCTCCCTCCCAATAAAGGACTGTAGTAGGCTTGACCCAACTGACTGTGTTTTTGTTTGTAATGAGCATGAGCAATTACACTTCCTTTCAGGTTACAATGGATATGGCCCACAAGACTGAAGAAGATACCAGATAAACAGAGTTCATCCTTGGACTGGCAACACCTCCGCAAAGCTAGACTTGCCTTTCTCTCCTCTCCCAAGTAGCAAGCCTAGGCTGTGATAGACGATCGTCATCCCACTGAAACAGAACAGGTACTGAATCCTTTTGTACCCGCCGCTGCCGCTGCCCTCCAGACGATCATTTTTAATAAAATGTCTGCTACACACCTTTGTTTGTTTTGTTACTGTGAATTGGTCTCTGCAGATGCTGTTTAGCCACTTTTTTCTCGTACCTTCATTTAAAGGGAAGGAGTGAAAATTTGTGTAACGCGCTGAAACTGAACACAGTGGGACACAGCAATGATCTGAGGCGATTCCTTTTTGTTTCTGAAATTTGACAAGCCGTTTTATTGTACATGAATTAATATTCATTGTACTATTTGCAGTGAATCACATGATTATTATGTTATTATGAAAATAAATTTGAATTAAATAAGCATACGCAGGACAATACTGAAAATGGAACTAAACAGGAAGTAATCTGGTATAAATGAATCTGGATGTCCACCAATGTCAGCATGTAAGAATGAATTATCTAAAGCATAAAAGCATTCCCTATTCTCACGTCCGCTTGTATTAAATTGATTACTGAATAAAGTCTACTTGCTTTATATTCTATCGTCTATTTATGGAAGTATGAGTGTAGCTTTAATTGAATTGAATTATGGTTTCTATAAACACATTTAATGAAGAGGTAGCTCACATTAAAATACCTGAATCACTGAATTAAGTTTAAGGATTCGTTTCTAAATGCCACATTTAAATTGAAACACAATTTCATTTTGGAAAGGTACTGATAATATTAAGCACAGTAGATTAAACAAAATGTAACATCTACAAATAGTATTGCTCAGAGTATTTATTTTGGCATTCACTGTTAACATTTAACATTGCATAATCTGAATTGAGTCTTAAGATAATTGTACTGGTAATATGAACAATAATACACTTGATAAGTCCCGAATTAAACTGGAGAATGTTGTGTGTAGATAATGAATATAATATATCTGTTTAAAAGGTTATGTAATAAAAATGCTGTCATTCAATGAGTGCACACTTTGCAAAAAGCTTTTCCCGAAAAAAAAAAAAAAAATCATGTTTGGATTT
Source organism: Polyodon spathula (assembly GCF_017654505.1). NCBI lineage: Eukaryota > Metazoa > Chordata > Actinopteri > Acipenseriformes > Polyodontidae > Polyodon > Polyodon spathula. The sequence goes on along the minus strand of NC_054538.1, from coordinate 58,342,049 downwards.
TTTGTGTTAAAACAATAATGTTAAGAAATAATGCTCTTATTTTACCAAAGCTTGTGTCATCTCCTTACTAGTATTGCAGAAGTACAACACAGCGGTTGTCAAAAATATCATCCAAAATAAGCGATTACCCAGCATGCAGCACTGCTATGCTTTGTTGTCAGTACAGTCTTGAATGTTTAACTTGTTTGCTTGTATTAATTATTTGTTATCACTTTTGTTAGTTTTGCAATTCATCTCTATCTAACTTATTTTTTCAACACATTTTCCTTTCAACTTCACTTTTCCACTGAACAGTAGAAGCTATCCCACAATGATTCACTTGAAAACATATTTTCTATTGAAATGTCTTTCAGTTCACCACAGTTACCCTCTAAGAAATGTATGTTAGTGAATAATACAAATTAATTTATTAATTTAGTTATTTTCACATTTGTGAAATTCATGTTGTAAACATATTTTAAAAGTTTCAGAACATGTTTGATTTCTTTAAGTATATATTTTATGTCGTTTTTTTTTTTTTAGCAATAATGAAAGACAATAGTTTCAGGTCTCCAGGTACCCATTTAATTTCTTTTAAAAAAAATTACATTGATAGCTGAGTATTGTGTATGATACAAATAGTTTAAAACAATTACTAAAAAAAAATCACGTTCTTGTTTAAATATATCTAAATAAGCTGCCTTAGATAAATCTCTTTTTAAATTTGTGACCCCTTATTTTTTATTTATGTGTTAAATATATTATAGAAGAAATATATTTGATCCTGCAAAGTTTAAGAAAAAAATAGACAATGGAGTAATCATATTTAAGATGAATGCTATCTGTTGCATACATGTGATAGGTTAAGGCATTGTATAGGTATTTTACTTCTTCTATTAGTTTAATAGAAGAAAAACAACACATTGATAAAAACGCAAAAAGCAAAAGAGGTAAATGCCAGGGCTCGAATTACTGGGGGCTGGGGTCAATATTTCCAAATTTCCTTTTTAACATGTTTTAAGCTGACAGGTATCAATTAAAACAGGAAGGGGCCTGTTAAAATGTGTTAATGTCTGATGACATCTCTTGCCTTGTCTCTGCAGTTTTTCAGTACCAATCAATGATAATGAGAAAGTGTCTCCTGACAATCTGAAAAATTCTCTATGCATTTTACATAGGTTAATGCTTATGCTTATATTAAGGATGATTAAATAGTATTCCTTTCATACTGTAAGTAAATAAGTTTCATTTGATCAGAAAAGGACTAAGATCTAATCTTATTGCAGCTTGATCCATGTCTCAGCCTATACCGTTGACTCAAAAAAAATAAACTCCAACCAAGATCAGCAAAGAAATTAGCTTTCGGAAAATGCGTAGTTATTTTAGGTTTTCAAAAGACGCTTTCATCATTAATTGGTACCCAAAAATGGAATAGGCAGGAAATTTCAACATGCAAGTAACACATTTTTAACAGTTTCCTTTTTGTTTTACTGAAAATACCCCCTTTTATAGCAGGTTAAATGGGGAATTTGGAAATACAACTCTGGAAAAACAAAGGGTTTGCCTAAGTTTTCCAAACTTAAAAACTTCAGAAGGGAATTCCTTTTCCTAAACAAAACTCATAAAAGCTGATTAGTGGGCTTCATTTATTGCACACAGCCAAAAGACATTTAACACATTTGATCATCTTTAATAGTAATAGTTTAATAGTAGAAAGTGGCTGAAAAAAATCCTAGTATCTATTAATCATGGCACACTAATGATCCAAGCAGAAACTGCAAAAGAAAAAAAAATATACAGAACAAATACCATGTCATATTAAATGTCAAGAAATTAAATATTTTGGAAAAAAAAAAAAATCTATGAAGTAACCATTTAATAATAGAAATAATAGAAATATTTAGATATGTAATGTTTTCATACAGGAAGGGCCTGGTTTGCAGATTTTGGAGAATAGCCTAGAGATAAAGATACATAGAAACATGGAAAGTAGAAATCAGAGAGAGATGCAGTTTCTTAAGCAGAAAAGAGACTCAATTTGCAGCAGTACTCAACAATAAAATAGATTTCATTGTGAATTAAGAATCTCGGAATTGTATATTATTGAATTCCTACTGTGTAACGTAGAAATATACTTGCTGTGTAGAAATAAAATTACAAAGACAATAAGATAAATTTATTTACAAAAATAGATTTTGAAAGTAAAAGATTTCACTCTGAATCTGCATTCACTTTCAGTGTGATTAATTAAACATTGCCAAAGTGAAAATAAAACCCTTAGATCTTGGAGGTTGGAAGTTATTCACAATATTTCCATACTGTCCCAGTTTAAGAACTTAAAAATCGGGTCACCTTAACAATACCAAATGCTCCACGCCCTCTACCTCCTGGGAACGATCCATCCCTCCCCCTATGTCAGAGGCATCAGTCTGCAGGATAAAATGTGTGAATCAAGCTCAATTTACACATTCATTTGTTTCAGTTTTAGGACCAATTTAAAAACCGCAAATGTGCACAGCATGCCTCTTTATATTTTAGAAACTTTCCTTTTTAATTAGGGGGTTGGAGTTTTAGAAAAAAAGGCTGGTAAAATTAAATGTGTACAATGAAGGAAATTCAAATATGGATGTTTGCAGTCACCTAAGTCCATAGTCCATCTGCTGCTATTGTGCTGCTATAGTATATCTATATATATATTGTATATATTATACTATATATATATATATATATAATATATTATATATTCTAGTCACTATATTCAGATGGAACTTATTGAACTGCAGTGAAATAGCACAATGAAGACTAAGTTTGATTCTGTCTCATCAGAACAGTCACAATCCCACAGCTCCACATTCAGGCTGCACGTGTCATGTCAATGTTTGGCAATACATATTCGTGCAAACAGCTATTTTCACTGATAAAGACCAATAAATCCGCTCAAAGATCTCGCCTGAATGACAAGCATCTACACACCGTGCTGAAGACTGCTTCAGCACCAAGACACGAATCTCAATATTGACAAGCTTGTCTCATGAAAAAGGTGCTAGGTTTCTTCAGCAAATGAGAACGCACAGTGCAGCAAATATGTAAGATAACATTTTAAATTAATAAGTCACATATAAAATACATGTATATGTAAATTAAAAACTGTGACTATAAACATGTGTTTTCTAGATCGCCTGTTAAAATTTGTGTGTATAAGTCAAACATTAAATTAAGATATGGTCCTTGGTAAAATTGAGTTTGACACCCCTGCTTTATTAGGTTATTTTCTATGCATAGTAAGTCATAGTGACTAGATCTCAGTTAAAAAAAGTTTGGGAAGTAAATATTCACATCACATTTTTTGCAAAAGTGTTTAAACAATGCAGGGTAAAACAGAACATTCATTAAAATTGACACATAAAAGGAATGCTGTATAACCTGCATTCCGTGTTTACTTTAACCTTTTTAGATTACAAACAGCAAATGTTTTAAATTGCACATTGATCAAAAATTGTACTGTGGAATGATTGACGAGCTGACCACCCAGTTTCAAGCACCTTTTAAAACTGAGAATATTTTCTCTGTCTATCATGATTATTTCACAACAGTTCCTAATAAAGTGCCCCATGCACTGCAGCTGGTGTACTACATTACAGCCATGTTTACAGCTGAACATTAAATTGAAGCTGTATAGTGAAATTTACGTTAAAGGAATCTGGCTCCTGTAAACCTGCGTTGCAGTTTCCAATGATTGCCACCAAAAAAAAGATATTGCTGGAATTCCCAGTAAGCCGATGACATAGTAAATATTGGGATAGAACCTCAATGCATTGGCTTAATTATTGAGTCATTATACAACAAACATGAGGCAAATATTGCAGTATTATACAGTAACTACAAGACCATGGAGTCAGCTGAATTTAGGTTTATGATTGACTTGAAGAAATTGTTACTGGCTAATCTGACTACCTGAAGAAAATATTTCAACTTGGCTGAGGATTTTCAACTGGCTTTTTCAACTTAGATGTGACAGCAGCAAAAATAAACAGTGCAACACATGTATTATTTTATTATTTTAATTCTGTCTGCATACTTACTAGTAAGGTGCAAAGCATTGACATAAGGTTTTGGCTAGCCCAGTCTTGCACTGAGACATTGCACACAAATTATTGTATTGCACATAAAAATGTTATTATTGTATTTTTTTCAATATTATGCTGAAAGAGAGTCTACTATACATTTAAAGTGCAGACTAAAATCACATAAGCACAGCATGTCATGCATCAGGGAAATGTTCTTTCGGTGCGAAGTGAAGGTACAGTTACGTACAATAAAAGGCCAACCAGTAGAATGTTAACAGGAGCTGGGAAGAGGTGGTCACCATAGCAACTAGAAGCTCCACTCAGACAGGCTCAGTTAAAGTGTTTGCAGAGTTGAATAAATCTGGTAGTGGTTGGTCATTTCAATTTTTTTATGACTTATCTTACCATTTACCAAATACGACTGATGACAGTGGGTCCAGGGTCTAGTAACTAACTCATTAATACTGACATTTGTATTTTGATCACTGAATCTGGTTTCCATCTCATCAAGGTATAGCTTTAGAAACCACGACCCCTGGGGTTTCAATGCTTATTGCAGTGCAAAGATGCAACGAATAATGTATGGATCAGCTGCCACTTGGGCCCAACCTGACACCACCATACTCATTTCACTTCAGATACATTTAAAAAAATATTTTTTATGGGCTTCAGGAGCAGATTTGCCTGTCACACTGTGTGAAAGGGCAGTGCATAGATTAAGCAGGCTGTGTCTTTTTGTAAGTGGATTGAGATGGGATTAGCAGCAGGTAAACCCATCGTCTCACAGTGGTCATGTTATTGTGTTTCCTGTCATCCACAGAGTCCCATCTGCCATTCATTTTTTAATAGATTGCTTAAAGAGGTATGCTCCTTAGCCGCTAAAGCAGTACAGAATTCTTGTCAAGTTGCTAGCCTACAGAGGACTTCAGTTTAATCACTGACAGCCTTCATTTAACATCATTTTATAGACTATTTCAATTGTAAACTCGTACTTGCCACAAAGAAAAATGGGCATCTGTGAATGTAAAAGTAGCATTTCATTTATAATGAGTGACACCTTCGTGCATGAATTAGTTTTAATCAGGAGGGACAATATATTTTTACAGTATTTCTACCAATATACATATAGAAGTATCACATTGTGTGCTGTCCATAATTAGAGAGCCTTTTAAACAGGACAGTAGACTTGGTAGTCAGACAATCTATAGCAGACAGCCCAAGTGTCCTGGAACTTCTGGGAGTCTCCTTGATCTGCATAACACCCTCCCTCCTCTCGAAAATGACTGAAAACCTCCCACAAGTACAGCTAAATGCACTGTCTCTCTTTCTGTAAATCAAACAGATCAGACGCAGCAGATAAACTGATAGTTTTGCTAAATAAGGTAAATGTTGGTTGGTTGGTTGGTTGGTTGGTTGATACAAGGTAGTTCAGGTTGGTCAGTAACCTGTCCATCAAACATATAAGGTAATAATGACAATAGCAACAGTTTTGAAGGCGGGACATTAATCGTAGTTGTACACATTCCTTGTGTTATTTCTGTAAAAAACAAGCCCTGTTATGCCAGGTGCACAGTGTGGAATTCAGATTTCTCGATTGCCCATGGCGGAATAGACGATTGTAGGAGATATATAAGTTTGTTAGTATAATAGTGTCCCACGTTTTTTTTCAATAGCGCAGTTATTGCTTGGTTTCAAGGAGTTTAACTCAAATATTGTCCTAACAACAAGTAGAAATTGTCAGTGTTTTGCTTCACTCGAAGTAGAAGTTGCAAACATGATGTATAGCTACATCAAAAACAGGATTGCACTATGTGACTGATTTCTTTTTTCTACCACATCACAAATTCACACGTTTAACCCTTTGCGGTCCTATGTCGGACTCTGTCCGACATCATCAAAAAGACATCAGGCACAGGTCTCTAGTCGTTTTTAAACAACCACCTCTGATTGGTTAAACAGCATCACATGACAGTGCGTATATATAGCGTATACCATGGCTTGCATACTAACGAGCCGCTTCACACTGAATAAATCACTACACACCACTGCATTCTAAATTCCATGACAAACTGCCATTTTATTTGTTATTAGTTACAAAACCAATGCCAAAAATGAGTGGCATTTCACTTATTTCCTTTAATATATTTGGGGATGAAAATCCACATAACTGGTACAACACCAACTTTCTGAGTGAAGACAGCAGTCCATCTGAAAAATAAATAAATTAAATAAATGCACCAGCAAGAACAGACACAACTGTTGATGAGGAACAGCTAAATGAAATAGAAGAAAACAAAGGTTGAAAAAACACACACACATAAATAAATAAATAAAAATAAATAAATAAATACAGCATGGGCTGGTTACTGTACTTACAGAAAAAAAAAAAAAATTATAAAATAAATACCAAAAAATCTCAACATCATAAGGGAATTTTATGCCAGTGCAAGAAGTTAAACTAAGGACCAGTATTCAGTTTCCAGTTTTATAACGCTGAGCTGGACTAAACATATATTTTAACAGTAGAAGTTTTAACATCTCTGCTGACAGCGAGTTTAAAACCAGCAGTAATGTATTCATGTCAGTCAGGAAAACTCCTAGAAAAGCAGGTAACGACAAGGCCAGACACGACCCCCGAATTACCAGCCTGGATTTTAAACATCTGCGAGAAACTGAGGTACTGTCCCGACACCGCGGTCGGATTGGTGCGTAAAATCTGGTTCGATCGTCAACTTAATCTGGCACGACTTGGACACAAGGGTGACTGACAAATAACAAAAACATATTTTTAGATCCAAAATAATGGAAAGGTACTAGAATGTGTGTAAACTTTATAGTAAATGCTTGTATATAACGAGTTAACAAACTAACTTCAAGATCCGGCTTCAGTCTCTAACGAAGCTGCTCTCCTGACTTCCTTAGTGTAATTTGAAACTCCGCCCATCATCCAGTTTGTGCTCAGCCATCTAGTTTCTAGTGAGATGGCACTTTCGATGCAGAAATTCACAATAAACGAACATGTACAACTTATTTTTAATAAGCGAACAATGAATTAAATTAAATTAAATTAAATGTGGGACTATATTACACTGTGTGTATATACACAATAAAAGTTTCTGGTTTTGTCTTAATTTAAATGTGTTTTAATCATTTGTTATTATTTTTCTTCCCACAAATGACAGGTAGCCGTGTTGTAAGCTGTATAAACCACGTCTAGGTATATATCATGGGAACCGCACTGCAGTACAGGGGCGAATGCTTTTCCACTATGCACCGCATATCCAATACATATTTGTATAATATTGGTATGATACTAGCTACACTCATCTGTCAAGTTGTTTGTTCTACATGAGAGAGAGAGAGAGAGAGAGAGAGAGAGAGAGAGAGAGAGAGAGAGAGAGAGAGAGAGAGACTTCTAACCTTAGAACAGAGTTTCATTGGATTGAACATTTAAAAAAAATCAAAGCTTGAAAACAAGCCAGACTCTTCAAAGAAGCTCCTTGGTTTCAAAGAGGAAGTAAAAACAGATGTCCTTTCATACACATCTGATTACTTTGACTCCTTTTGATAATAGCATGTTTTGTTTCGGTAGGTTTCAAGATTAAAGAGAAGTACAATAACGTTTTTATTTGTGTTTGTTAAATCTATATTTCAGAAGGAAAATTCATTCTGCAATTGCAGTTATGTCAAAACTTTTAGAAACAGTACTGCAGAACATAATTTTAAGTTCCTTTAATAAAAATGTAGTTACATAGTCACGTAATTCATTTCAGTTCAATGCATATTAATAAACATTCATAAATGTTACATTCCATATAGATTATATTTATTATTTTACAGTAAAAATACATCTCTTCCATCTCCTCCTGGTCTATTTTATACTACAAATTATAGTTTGTCTGTGGGAAAAGTCAGGAATTCAAATTGCTGATATTACAAAATGCAGTTTTAATGTATTAAATATTAGACAGCACTAATGCTGACCTTAACCTACAACAGCTGGGATAAAATGTTTATTTGGTTCATCCCAATCTCTGTTCAAAATAGTTTAGTTTATGGATACACTTACCTAGTGTAAATTGTCCATATGAGTAACGCCACACCAATGTACAATTGTAAAATGACTACACTGTATTTTTAAATTGTTAAATAGGCTGACAGTTTGTCTTAGTGAAGATGACTTTGATATTTCATACACTTTAAAATATATGTTTTACCAGTAGAATGATTAAAACAATGATTGTTCAATAAAGTCTGTAAAATATTTAACCATTCTATCATTTGCATTTCTTTTTGTCCTTTTCAACCTAGGTTGATTAGCCACGCTGTCTGCCTGTGGGAAGAACAAGCACTGACACAGTGGGCTGTTGCACAGTGAATACGTGTGAAGATGGCATCTGAATTAAGTAGCATACTATACAGAAAGTTAGATAGTGAATTAAAGATTCAATATCAATTCATCGAAGCATTATTAACTGTCACACCACATATGTGCTAAACAAAAACAAGGCTAATGGTTGTTTGTGAAATTAATATAAAAAACTGGACTCAACATAAGCAAGCAAGAAAGCATTTATAGAACCTGCATTCAGTCATAAGATGATTAAAATAGGACATTCAATAGTCTGGTACCTGGCTATGTAAACTTTAAATGGACTAAAGCCTCTCATTTTTATTTATTTTTTACACTTATTTCTTACTTCTTTTTTTTTTTTTTTGGTGCTCATGGAAGGTACTGAATTGACAGCATAACTTCTATCAACAGAGCTTCCCTAAACTACACCATGAGCAAGCTTCAAGCCTTGACTGGAGGGACCACCAACAGCAGTTCATTCTCTCAAAATATGCATAGATGTGTGGAGGTTGAGATGTCCACTGAAGGACAAATTGACTCCAACATATTGAGAACTAAGATGGGCTTGAACCCACAGCAAGGTGGATGCAAGTGCATAACCATCCATACTACATAGTCCTATTAACCATTGCTACAATTGTATGCTTCTTATTTCTTGTCATGTTTCATAATGGAAAGTGTAATTTAATTGCACTAGGATAACATATAAGGAATGGTTCATAATTTAGGGAAGCCAAATAAATAATGGGTATGGCCTTTTCCTCTATTTCTAATTTTATTTGTATGTTTCTGATGCTTATCAATTACAGCTGTGAACCCCCCCCACCACACTCTATAAATCTCCCATGGAGAGAGTGGGAATGCACACTGATAGAAACTGCTTTATTCATTTGCATTTCTCTTAGGGAGGCAGCAATGATGGACTTTTGTTAGATTCCTTTCAGTATGTGAGGTTGGAGGTGCATCAAGCAAGTTTTAACTTTACTCTCTGAACATGCCCTTTCTAGTCAGGGCCATGTTAAGCCAATGGGCAACATGGGCTGAAGCCCAGAGCCCCGCCTCCTAGGGGGGCCAAGTCGTCCCTGTAAAGTCAACCTGATAACGGTTAGCTAATAAAAAAGCATGGACTAAACTATTTTTAAAAACATTTTGTGTTCTATTGGCATGCCGTAGTTATTTGACGCAATAAAAAAAATCTTATGCTAGCTATATCCATTGCCGTTCAACTAAAATAAGCTAAGACGGGACATTGAAAAGAATTGTGGGATATGTGGGATCCCTGCCTATTGGTTGAGTGCCACAGAGCAAGCAGGGGCGGCACATTCAAATTTCAAACTGCACAGATAGACATAGAGCATGTAGCTTATTTGTTTTTAAGCTACTGACTGTCTCTGTTGAACCGAATACTGTTTTGTTTTCAGCCGTATTTTTATTTTCATCGGCATACGTGCTCTGGATGCAAGGCAGTGTATATTTTAACACTAGTACAACAAGTACATGTATTAAATTAAAATGAATGGACTATAGAATAGTCATTTTTTTGTAACAATTTCATTGGTTTAAAAGCGCAAGGTTTCGAGTAAATATATAAAGAAAAAAAAGGCAGTGTATATTTTAGCACTACTACAAGACCATGTATGGAATTAAAATGAATAGACTAAAAATAGTATTTGTGTTGTAACAATTTAATTGGTTTAAAAACAAATAAGATTATCCATAAACTAATGTTCACAGAAAATAAATATAAAAAGAGAATTTCAACAAAAACTGCCCCAAAGCCCTGTTGTTGCTGATTGGTTGTCTTTACATGCTTTGCAAAGGGTGTCTCGTCTTCCAGACTATCATCAGCATATATTCTGTGTGCTTTTGAAGGCATGGATTTCCATAACAACCCCGGGGTGGTGAGAGGCACTGATTAAGCACTGGCTTAGGTCCATGATGGGGCAACAGAGACTCAATCATTTAAGTCTCATGTCGATTGAATATGACCTGCTTTGCCAACTGGACTTCACGGACATTATTAAAGAATTCTCAACTTTGAAGGCAAGAAAGCATATTATCTAGCAATGGTAAGTCAAATGTGTCTTTGTACTTTGCAGTGTTAAGGAGGCTTGAGAGTAGCACCAACTACTTGCCTACTGTAGGCCACACGATTAGTGTAGTGCTGACTATACTATGTTTTTTGTCTAATGTTATATGATGCTGCGCTGTCTGATAATGTGGTCACACCGACTACAACTAGCGTTGATTTAATTCGAAACGATCCGGTCAGTGAAGAGAGCTAGTGGTAGTGCCGACTACCATACTCTTTTGCATGCCATAGCTACTGTGATGTGAGTGTTAACGCTGTCCATTGCCTATTCAAATGACATGATTGTGTTGGTATTGTATGCGATTGTGCATGATTGTACATTATTATGGGATGGGGGGTGGTCTCTCCAAGGGGGCCCATGAAATGTCAGTAGCCCTGGGCCTCCAAATACCTTAATACAGGCCTGTTTCTAGTTCCCTTTGAAAACAGTGTTACCTTTTTTTCCTTTGTTTTCTTCATTCTATTACAAACTTTTACCTATATTCTCCACGGCCACAACGAAGTAGATGTATCCCAGGAGGGAGGTTAACTTCCAATGTCCCATTCCTTTTCCCCTCAAATTCCCCTTCCTGCCATTTCTGCTTCCTGGCTATTGTTTATTGTTTTAAATTTCGTTTTATACAATAATAATTGTTTTGATTTTTTCATCCATTTGAGCTGTGTCAATAATTGCCTGTAGGAAAGGCGTCACTTTCTTTCTTTATTTTACTGTGTTCAAAACGACACCCTGCTAAATTTCCGGAATGTGAGCTTGTGAAAAAAGCCAAATCAACCCCTTCTAGTGAGATTTTTATTTAAAGTAAAGATTTGTGCTTTAATATGACATCCAGAATATTAAACTGAATCATTTGCTGCAAACATGGGCACGGGGAACACGGGGAACAAAATGAAAAGATCCAGGTTATAGGCATAGAAACAGCAAAACAATAGCAACTGGGTTTAAAATTAAAATTTGAAAAAAAGGGCACTGATCTCAAATCCACTTTTGTCTGATGAAGGGACTTACAGTATAATGAAGAGTCCAACACTGATGTAAATAGGTATTAGCTTCAACAATGTTATTAATGAGAATGGTGGTCCAATGCTCCAGGCAAGGAAAAACTAAATATTTCCAATTCATTTTATTTATTTGTTTATTTATTTATTTATCATCTATATAATTCCAGAAGTCTGTTTCTTAGGCTTCCGGCTGCAATTTGGTTATTGAAATCTATTTTTTTTTTTTATAGGCCTTATACATAATTTTTTTTCTATTCTGTTTTTATTTTCCTGTTTGAAAATTTTGGTTTGCTTTTCAAAAATGTATGAAAATAGCAGTCACTTCTGTGTTCTATTCTGCGATCTAGCTTTTCATAATTTAGCATCATAATACTGTGTCACCAAGGCAGTTCATAGTCTGCTCATTGCTACAAATCTATGTCTTATGTTTTATTTTCTTTATTACCAGTACAGGATATTGTCGTAGCTCTTAGACAGGAGCTCAGTTAACAACTGTAATACTTCAAGAAGTCCAGGTGACACTGTTTTTCAAATACTGTGGGTACCTTTTGTCTTTTTTCATTCAGAGAATGAATTAAGAACATAAGAACATAAGAAACTTTACAAACGAGAGGAGGTCATTTGGCCTATCTCGCTCATTTGGTTGTTAGTAGCTTATTGATCCCAGAATCTCATCAAGCAGCTTCTTGAAGGATCCCAGGGTGTCAGATTCAACAACATTACTGGGGAGTTGGTTCCAGACCCTCACAATTCTCTGTGTAAAAAAATGCCTCCTATTTTCTGTTCTGAATGCCCCTTTGTCTAATTTCCACTTGTCACTCCTGGTCCTTGTTTTTTTTTTTTTTTAAGTTAAAAAAAGTACCTTTGGTCAACATTGTCAATACCTTTCAGAATTTTGAATGCTTGAATCAGGTCGCGCGTAGTCTTTTTTGTTCAAGAGTGAATAGATTAAACTCTTTTAGCCTGTCTGCATTTGACATGCCTTTTAAACCCGGAATAATTCTGGTTGCTATTCTTTGCACTCTTTCTAGAGCAGCAAAATCCTTTTTGTAGCGAGGTGACCAGAACTGAACGCAATATTCAAGATGAGGTCTTACTAATGCATTGTACAGTTTTAACATTACTGCCCTTGATTTAAATTCAACACTATATATCCAAGCATCTTGTTGGCCTTTTTTATAGCTTCCCCACATTGTCTAGATGAAGAAAAAGTCAACAAAAAGTCATTTTCACAGATTCCTTCTTCAATTTCAGTATCTCCCATATGAAATTTATAATGCACATTTTTATTTCCTGCATGCAGTACCTTACACTTTTCTCTATTAAATGTCATTTGCCATGTGTCTGCCCAGTTCTGAATTATGTCTAGATCATTTTGAATGACCTTTGCTGCTGCAACAGTGTTTGCCACTCCTCCTATTTTTTGTGTCGTCTGCAAATTTAACAAGTTTGCTTACTATACCAGAATCTAAATCATTAATGTAGATCAGGAATAGCAGAGGACGTAATATTAGAGAGAAGCTAAATTAAATGAATCTGTAACGTGACCTTAAAAACATTACCTATCATTAGGATAAAGTGTGTCTTGTGAGACAGGGTAGTGTGACAGAAGAGAGACTCAGACAAAAGAAGCTGCAGGTTTAAGCACTATTGCGGAAGTTTAATAACAAAAACTAACAGAGATAGACGCAAGGGCCTAAATAAAAGGTTTACGCAAAATTGACTGTACATACCATCCGATATAGCACATCAAAACACTAACACTAACCTTCACCAACATCAACTCTAACAATAACACCTGTGATTTCCCTTTTTATATACCTGTGGCTGCAGACTAATTAATCATCAATTATTCCATTATGGCCCCAGCCACATTCCCACATGTGGTTTGGCAAGGAGGGATTTAAACCCCTCCCTGCCAGCCCAATATTCCCAAAAAACACCTATGCATGACACCAGCAGGGCTTCTCCCCTATCACACTTATTATTAAAGCGATAATGAAAATAGAGAACAATGCTGTGAATTTTATAACATCCACCTGCCAGCTCCATTAACCTGTTTAATATTATTCCTTTCAGTTTTTATTGTCACACAGTCAATTATTTTCCAGCAGCTCTTTAACTGTTTTTTTAATAAATGTTTAAGGCCAGTCTGTCCACTTTCATCACTTTACAAAAGTAGTCTGCAATCACAGCTGTCCTACTCTTCACATAAGCAACTTTGTCAAACAACTAGTTTAAAACAAAAAGGTGCACACCCAACTTGGAAGTTACAACACTATCCATATAAGCTCATGGTGAGCAGTTGATATAGCAGGGAAAAGGGACAATTAAGAATGGGACAATGTACATGTTGTTTGTGCAGTTTCCTGGAAAACAGCTACAGCACAACTGCTCAAAAACGGCCCCTGCAATGTCCACACCAAAACAAGTTTGTTTTCCCCACAACTACCGTCTGTCAGTGAAATTATATGTCTACAAGGTTGAAAAGGGGTGCTGTGCTCTACCCCTTAGTTCAGGTGGTTGTACATATATCTTTTATCATGGAAAATACATGCATCATGGAAAAGGTCATACATTCATAAAGCTGTCTCTATGACTACGGTATTACAAATTTGTTTTAACACTTAATAAACTCATCATGGGATTTTCAATCCTTTCACAGCTGTGTTAAGAGGATCAGTGATATTGAGGATTTACTAAGTCAGCTGTTCATAAGCTGATTTTAAGAAGCACTAGAACCCATTAGTTTACTCCACAAGACACTGTGCTATACTACACTTCTTAACGTTCTGCAGGTAATAGCAACGACTTCACACTGTGAGAAAGCACCTACATATTTATATCAGATATATGGTGTCTACTGTATGTTGCTCCTTTCCATTCTAATGGCATCTAGACCTGTAGGTTTCCTGAGCACTCTCCACTGCAAGTCTCCGAAGCTTGGGTAGGGGCAGCTGGTACAGCAGCCTTCAGCTGATTAAAATGGCGAGTTTTGACACAGATTTTATACAGCTGTTTCTTTTCTGCTGTGTGCAGAGGCACCTCTGTCTCTATCCTCCCTGCTGACATTCCATTTAAAACAAGTAAAATCAATTAACTCACCAAGCTTGGTAAAATCTGCTCTATATAAAGATATACAGAACTGAAATTCTCACATTTAAAATGGGGTTTGAAACAGGGGCTCTTCGAAAGCCCACTGTTTACATTGTGGCTTCTCTGGTCTAGTGATCTTTAAATTACTCCAGGTGTTGAGCAAGTTCTTATAAAAACAGTCCGGCCCCTGCCCTGCACCCCCCACCCCTCCTCCCCACATGGGGGAGGTAGAAGACAGCTGGGGTAGCCAGTTGTGCCCATTCCAGAAAAACTATACCAGACACCTTTGGATATCAGCGAGCAGACCCAGAGCATGGAGGCCATCAGGTTATTAACAACGAGGACTCTTCCCCTAAAGGAGAGCTGTGAGAGGAGCCACTGTTAGCTTTGCAGCCTCCCTTTCACCTTGTCCAGCAGCCCCTCACAGTTCTGCTACCTGACTATCTTAACACCAGTGCTGTTCCAGAGCAGAGCTGCTGCAGAGCGCCTGCCATCAGAGACAAAGAATTTGAGATTGTCAGTATATGCAGAGAGCCTGGTGAGATTGCTCAATAAGAACAAAATATAGACATTAAAGCAAAAATATTCCAGCTAAAATTATCCATAAAAAAGTTTCGATGTAGCTGACACTTTCCTCACAGAAGTAACATATTTTCTTAAGCCCTCTTCACACTGGCACTTCTACCTGGGTTCTGGCTACCCAGGTCACAATCCCTCGTAGCGTGAAACCATGTACCTGGGCCGTACCCGGATTAACCCCCCCCCCCCCCACACACACACACACACACACATACACACACTCCGCAGAAAGACAGAGAGTAGATGTAACAACTATATACAATAATTCTTATGATATATAGTAATCAATAATGAATAAATATGATCTAAATTGTAAACAAAGCGCTAGCATAATGTTGGCTGCAGTATACCATAATCTCACCATGGGACTCAATTAATGCAGTCTGCAGTGGATTATGGACAAAGCTTAGCTAGGGATCTGACATGGATCTGACCTGCTATCCGTCATTCTTGGAATCTGTCAGAAGCAGACGGTTACACAGAGGACAGCAGAACAGTGTCCCTTGTATTTAGAACACGGTCATACCAGTCACTGCATTGCTGGATCTTTGCCAGAGACCAACACAAAAAAAAGTTATTTAGCATAGAACTGATTAAATGAGCATCACATTAACCTTGCTGATACTAAGTGTCTTGAAATGTAATCCTGGTTTCAATGTTAGAAATTTATATATAGAACCTTATGATTAGAGCTTGTAATCCTGCAAATACTATGTATGCATAGTTTCTACAGTGCTGTATGAAATGCAGTATTTGAAAGACTTTTAAGTAATTTATGTATTATGTCTTCCCTAATGTTGGGCACGTTACTGAAAAAAAAAAAAAAAACTTATTACTGGTTACTTGTTTCTTCAGAAAAAACGAATATAATATCCTTACTTATTACTTAATTTAAAAAAAAGTAGCGTCTTATATTGCTCATTATATTGTCTTGTCCTGCGAAACAGTTGTTGTGACCGTTTACTATTTAACCGTATGTCTGGTAATTCATGAATAAAATGCCAAATAGATTTTTAAAATGTTTGTAGTATAACAAACAAACACCACTTAATAATTTAGTGGATATAGCAAATCGTAAATTGTATTTATTACAAAACATGTGACTGCAGAAGTTGTTGCTTAAAAAAACAACAACTGGAGCTACATAATGGCTTTGAATAAGAGAACAGTGAGCATTAGTTGGAAAAAACTGACAATGTATATAAAACATTGTGTTAGATAAATTAACGTAATAGATATACACATGTATTTTGAGATCCATATTATATATCTATGCATCAATTATACTGTAGTATTTTTTGTATGCATGCAATTTGAGTTCTTCAAAGCGTATTCAGTCAAACTATTTTAAACATTTTGTTTATAAATCTAAATAGTCATTTTTGTATCACATCAAAAGGAGCTTAGGTTACTGAAGAAGCTGTTTATGTACCTGTCAGGATCTCTGTTATGACTTTATTAAGCTCTGTCCTCAAGCCAGTTAATCCTGATTGTGCGCATGCAGTGAAAGCTGTTATGTTCAGGGTCCATTTGTTCAAGGGACTGCCGTATGACAGGTTGTTAGTGTTTCTGGTTTGACTGTGTGTTGTGCTAACTGTGAATACAATAAAGAACAGTTCACATTTATGGTTACAACTGAATTGAAATGTACTTTGGCTTTAAAAAAAGAAAAGACTACCAATATAGGTGTACAACAGCGAAAAGGTAACGAGACAAGCTTATTTTTTGCACAAACTAACTAATATTATTACTCCCATAAAAAATTGTATGACCTTGTTATTGACAAAAGTAATATTACAGTAAAGCGTTACCCCAACTCTGGTCTTCCCACAATAAGCTTAAGCTTAACAAGTATTTATATATTGATATAAAAAAATATTGAACATTAGGACTGAGATAATGTGCAGGAATGTTTTTTTGAAGCTTTGGGTCTTAGGATGTTTCAAAGTCAAGGTTGCAGAGCTGTAGAGACCAATTTCAAACATCAAGACTGCTTCTAGTAATAGTGTTTGGTATCCTGCAAGGCAAGATAGAAAACTCTGTGCCTCAGTGTACAGTATAGTGATTTTACACTTTCATAAGCCTCTTGAACGCAACTTGCTGTAAAAAAAAATCCTCAGGGGTTTTCAATGTTAAAGTCATTTCATATCAATCAAACTGTAAACTAACCTCCTCCTAACCTTCTTCTAACACAGGCTGACCACCATCTTACCAATGACATGGGGGAAATAAATCAAACCTTTTGTAAATATTACAAATGAGTAGAATACAGATAATTATATATTTGTGATTTTGTATGAAAAGCTGCACATCTTTTATTCTGTCCCATCCATTTGTTCTGCATTGGTAGTGAATGGATGACATCTGAAATTCTACTGCACAGATTGCTCATTAACATTCTGGAATGATTATCTACAAAACAAAACAAAAAAAAACTAAATATTTAGGAAGAAAGTGTCAGAGTGAAACAGTCAGCTACCCCCAGTCGGATCCCAACTCATTCAGCAAACATGACAATGATTAACACTGTCAGACATCACTGCTCTTCTGAGACTGCTTGTACAATATGATCCTCTGCAAGGGATGAAATCCTCAATGATGGGGATAAAGTGGAGGCGTACATCCGTACGTACATAAGTCACATTTTTAAATATATCTGGAAAACTGCTTATCATGGTAATAACATTTCACTTAACTTATTGATTTACATGTAGCTTGAGAACACAGTAAATTATTTTGCATAATCAGTCATTTTATTATACTTTACCATGACACTAACACCCCATTTTCATACATAATGACATTGTGTTTTTAAATAACACATCTCATTTGAATTAAATTATTCAATACTGTTCTGTTAATACTGTTGTTATACATCAGGTGTGCCCAATCCTGGTCCTGGAGGGTCGGTGTCCTCCTGGCTTTTGTTCCAACTGTCCCCTAAATTACTTAATTGGACCAATCAGGCACTTATTAGAAGCTTAATTGGTCCAATTAAGCAATTTAGTGTACAGTTGGAAGAAAAACCAGGAGGGACACCAGCATGGGATGTGCATGGTGTCAATGATTGAATGTCCAAATAGGTATATATTTACAAATGTCCACTTTATTTTCGGTACATTAACCCCCCACCACCACCACCACCAATGGTACAGTGTTTTCAAAAATGGTGGGTCTTTAGGACCAAACAAAAAATTTGAACTAAATAATAGAGACCATCAATTCAACAATGTGCATAGGAAAGTGCTGTAGGGTGGTTGCTGTTGTGCTCCTGTGCTTGGTAGAGGTAGTTTTGCTCCGGAGTTTCTGTGCTGGCTCCATGGCAGCAATTCCCCAGGTCCTACTCGTCTAGAAGACAAAAACAAAACAAACAAGCACAGTGCTCTGGCACATTATTTTTAACGTAAGGGGTCGTAGTAGGACTGCACCATTCACTCCGGGAAGGCTGAATGAAACCTAGATTGAGCATGGCCCCTACCTTCTTACAGACTGCATCCTGGCAACTTTACGGGATTCAGTACAGTCTTCTCCCTGATCTTGACACCTGTCGGAGTGATAACAGCATGTTCAATCACATTAGTTCTACTGGGTATATCAGAAAAACATCACCAAACACTTCCACCATCTCTTTTAGCTCCTGTTTCTGATCAGGAAGTAACTGTTGGAATATTCATTATTTTAAGTGGATTGACATCTGGACCAAAATCCTTTTCCATGTTGTCATTAGCTACAAACAGGGCATCTCTTTCTTTCCAGGGTTTTAACAAATTAATATCTTCTTTGTTTGTTGTACTTTGCTCCTGGTGATGCCGAGCTAGTTTTAAATTTTCTTGTGCCAAACGACCAACCAATCCCAGACGTTCTCTCAAAAGTAGTACATATGTCTACATTTTTGGAACTGTTAGATTGGTCTTCCCATCCCTCTCTTACAAGATTGATGATACCTTAAGGTTGTCTTCCATACAGCAATTCAAAGTGAGAAAACCCTGTTGAGCTCTGCAGCACCTCGCTCACTGAAAACATGAGGTAGGGAAGAAGTTTGGCCCAATTTTTCTGCTCTTGGTTGACAAACCGTCTCAGCATCTGTTTTAGGTCTGATTAAACCGTTCCACCAGTCCATCTGTCTGTGGATGATAAACAGAGGTCCTAATGGACCAAATTTTTTAACAATTTATACACTTCCTTCAAATATTTAGACAAAATGAGTTCCTTGATCAGTCAGAATTTCTTTGTGTGTCCCTACTCCCGACATTATCTGAACTAACTCTCTGGCGATTGCTGATGCACTAGTGGATCTCAATGGTACAGCCTCTGGATATCTTGTTGCGTAGTCCACCACTACTAAAATATGTGCATATCCAATCAGACAAGCTCAACAGACCCACCATATCCATCACAATCCTTTCAAAAGGGGTTCCAATAAAGGGCAATGGGACCAGTGGGGCCCTTTCACCATAATGGCCATCTTCTGGTTCCATACTACCATCAAGTCAGCCCATCCCTGTGAAGGCGTACCACCAACCTTATCTAGCACCCTTCCTGGTCGGGAGGTAGTTACATCTCAGATTCGTCTCGTTCACAATGCCCCAAAGGGATTTTTACTGTCACATTTCATTTGGTTATACTTGTATGTCATTTTTACTGAGTTATTTTTTTTTTAGTATGTTAAGTGCATTTCTTAATTGCTGATAAGGTAATTGGTTGCTTCTAGATTGTGAAGTAATTGCGAGGTAGGTACCGTATAAGCAAGTGTATGGGTTTCTATCATTTTTAGCATCTCTAGGGAGAATACATGTTTAAATACTGAATAAATATAATTCATGTGTAATGGTTTTACTCCAATTAACACTCTTAGTTACAAATTTCTCCCAGATGAATTCAAGATAACTGACAATAAAACATGCAACACAATTTGATCACAAAGTTATTAAAATAATACAGTTAAAAAACAGAACAGAATTTTTTTAATATAGCACAAGTCTCTACACTTAGCTGAGGAAGCAATAATATTCATATAATATCACAGCTTCAGTATAAATATAAATTACAAGTAAAAGCTAGCATTCATACACTGTCTAGCATTTATCTTTCTGTAAGTACTAATAATACTCTTAATTCAGCAAATATAACAATATGGAATATGCAAGCAGGATAAATGTCAGTAAATATTTCAAATAAAATCCGGATGAATTCTAATTAGTAGGATATTACAAATTCATACTTCATTCTTCACCAATTGGTACTTATTCTTAACCAATTAATATATAATATATATATAATATATATATATATATATATATATATATATATGAAAGATTGCGCAACTCCCACGGTTCGTTGCCCCTTTTAAACCAGACCCAAACATGTAAATGGATTTTTCACGCTTTCGCGCTATCTTTAATAAACACACAAAAATAAATTACAAACAAAACACCTAGCTCCTTCTTGAGCACTAACTAAACACACAGGAACCTAACTACCTTACAGGACGGCTAAGCCGTTTACCTGTCACATAACACCAACACCGTACCTTACTCTTGACTGCTCGGAACCAGAGCACACTTTCTGTTCCTACCCCTCAACAGCCCTGAACAGACTGGCTGCATTCTTTAAATACCCTGCACCTGGCTCTAATTTACAATTAACACCAGGTGCAGGGGATTACTAAACAATAAAACAATTAACCCATTAACACCCAAATGTGCATTCTTACATGTTTTTACAGGGAAGGATTTTAACCCCCTCCCTGCCATCTTACAAATATATATATATATATATATATATATATATATATATATATATATAAAAATCTCCATAAATTAGAACTCACAGCTACAACACACATTCATTTATTTTTAAAAATAACTCCAACAATTTCCTAAATAGCTTTATCTTAGCTCTGTCTAGCCAGTAATTTACTTTCATGAAATATTAAAACTAACCATTTTACATTTCACATCATCAACCTTTCTGCAAGTATACATTTATTATTTTCCCTAAGTAGTTCCTGTAATTCTCTCTTTAGTTCAATTGAAGAAAATACAATGTGTGACCACTTGGCTGGGCGGTGTCGTTTTCAAGCTTTTGTTTATATCGATATTTTTCCAGTAAAATTGACCACTTCCAGGTAGGCCAATTTTCAAACATCTTATTATTTACAATGGCTAGACTTAATTACCAGCCCTGGAATTCTAAGGAGTTAAAGAAAAGATGGTGGGCCTCAAGCTTTATCAGTGTTGCTATGGAGACAAGGCCAGCTTAATTTTTATCACACATTGCAGGTGCTGCAGTTCTAGTTATTATGGCAAGCCGTTTTAACATTTAATCCTCCATTTTTTATATCCTTGTTTTATAACAACATTTCTATTTTTGAGATCAGCAAATACATTTCTGATTATCTATTAATTAATTCTCATCTAATTAGAATCAATTTTTTATATCAAAAGTAAAAAAAAAACACAAAACATTGATATAAAAAAATTGAGATTGGATGTTCATTAGTATTAATTAATTAACCCTGAATTAACTGACGTGCTCTGCATGAAGTCCATTATATTCATGTTTGCTTCATGCAAAAGTATTTTTAAAATGTTATTTTCATCCAGTTAGTGACTAATATCAGAATGCTATTAGTGTAAAGGTGCATTTGTGTATGGTGTGATGGGGCCCCTTGATAAAAGTGGAGCAACGTTTGAATGCCACAGGATATCTGAACATCATTGCCAATCAGGTGCATCCCTTCATGGCAGCAGTGTATCCATCTGCTAATGGATTTTTTCAGCAGGATATTGCTCCATGCCACAAGGCTAGGATTGTCCAGGAATGGTTCCACAAACATGACAGTGAATTCAGCTTACTGCAGTGGCCTGCCCAGTCACCAGATCTCTATCCAATTGAATATCTGTGGAATGAGCTGGAACAAGCTATTCAGAGTAGAGCTCCACTACCAGCCAACTTGACACAACTGTGGGAAGCATTGGAGTCAACATGGGCCAGCATCCCTGTGGAACGCTTTCGACTCCTTGTAGAGTCCATGCCCCGACGAATTGAGGCTTTTCTGAGGGCAAAAGGGGGTGCAACTCAATATTAGGAAGGTGTTCCTAATGTTTTGTACACTCAGTGTGTGTGTGTGTATATATATATATATATATATATATATATATATATATATATATATATATATATATATATATATATATAATATATATATATATATAACAAACCAAAAAAAAAAAAAAATAAATCACACAGGCAGGCACTATGTCCAAGAAGCGGGACATCACAAAGATCAGAAAAAAGACTACAAAACAGATAAACCTCTCATCTACAGTTTGCAGGAAGAAAAAAAAAAGATGTTTAGTTTGAAGTATTTTGTTTAGCAATGTTTAGTTTTAGAGAAAGGGAGTATTTATTTTCAGACTACTTGGTTACAGTACATTGTATGAAAAAAGTTAAGAAATAAAATGTAAGTATTACTTTTATATTTTTTGAAGATGTAAGCCCACTTTTTTGTTAAAAAAAAAATTAAAGCTCTTTATGTATGTGAAGATCACAACTGAGAGTTTACAGTACCATACAATCTGTGTTCATTTACATGCCCGCTCAGCTACAAAATACAAATCTAATTCACTGACCTACATAACTACATGTAAATGCTGTGTGCATACACAACCAAACAATTTACAAATACTCGCATATTTGTATTTTTCCTGGACGACTGTGATGGAAATATAACGATTTCTGTGTGGAAATCTCCCTCCCGAACTGTGAGGGCACTAAGTAGGGAAAGTCTATGGACGGGCTGGCTGGAGAATCGTAAATCTTTTCCTTCACTTTGGTTACGAAATCTAACCTGGAAGGACCCGTGCAGCGTGCGAAATAAATAATAATCATGAGTGTTTGTTTTGTTTGTCTTGTCTAATTGCTACTTGTGTGTTTATAGACGGCTGACATGTTCCAAAGCTGTCGCTATAGGTCAGCAATAAACCCTTTCTCCACTTGTTCACCACTGTAGCACGTATTTATATTGTACTTCACCACAAGCACTGAGAGCACTCACTCTGGACCCGTGATCGTGTGTGTGTCTAATTGTGTGTGTTAGTACTGTGCTTATTATTTGTGGAACTGCAGCCCTTTTCACTATTGTGTATATACATTTTTGTGTATTGCAAGCTCATTATTTTTTACTGACTGGTCATCAGACCATTGGATTATAAAACCATTAAAAACAAACCATTTCACCCGTACTTTGTTGTCTGTTTGTTTCTTGGGATTACTGCACCTGCTATACACCTGCTTGACTAATTACCACTTTGCCACAATCACATACTGCATTTGTAAAGGAAATAAAGGCAGACCACTTCCAAGATTTCATTGACTTTTGTTCAAATTTACGATCTGCACGATTTCCGTGACCTACCTGACAAAATTGTTTCTTTAATTATGGTTAACCAGTGCCAGACCTTGGTATATGGCACCATAGCCAAACCAAGATTTAGGAGTTTGAGCATTGTCATATATAACAACCAGTCATTGTTTTACCCTTATAAAAGTTTCCTATAGTAAAAGCATAGCAAAGTGTAACAAAGCATCATGAATGTAATGCATTGTAAAGAGGATTGATAAAGCACATTAAAATACATCGCAAACTTTGGTAAATGCATAGTGTAACCTTAGGAAAAACACAGGAAAGTTGCACAATTACTGTGCAAATTTACCATGGTGAAGAATGGTACTGTAGCTTACCACATGTGCTCTTAAATAATGAATCTATCAGAATATAGATTTTACAACTATTTATAATATAATTCTGCAATTGTTTGGATTTGACTGTCTTTCAAAGTCTTTTATTATCAAATAATAGATATTACATCCATTTTGATAAAGTCTTTGATTCATCCACCTTAAGAGAACCGAATAATAAACTGACTCTGTCAGATTCCCAGGGACCAGAAACCATAGATTGAGAGTTAAGAATTTCATTAATGACCCGTAAAGGCAAATACAAGCCACAGAAGCTGGGCTTTCTGACCTCAATGCTTTCTACATTTACAGTAGCATGCACCATGCTTTCCGTTCTTCAGAACAACTAAATTAAATAATTATTAATTTCACTACTTTACTCTCCAGTGTATAATTTTTAATTTAAAATGGATAGACAGTCACAAGAGGTACTCTACCTGCCTCCCAGTCTTATTTCTAGTTCTTCCAAATTCAATTTTTGTCTGTCATAAATCTGCCATGTACATTGTGGTTCCTATCAGTGCAACCATAAATCTTCCATAGAACTTACATTCTGTCATTGTAGTATTGTAATGAACTGGGTGTAAATCTGCTCTATAGGGATATTGTTACATAAGAAAATAAAAGGCACAAGAGGTTTGCTGAACACATAATAATAAATTGAGTGCTGTTTTATTTATATTTCATATTATATTCTCTCTTTGAAAATCAAGGCATCTCTTCTATTTTATTTTACAGGTCCTCCTAAATAAACCCAAGTCAACCCAAGCCTAAATATCCAGGACTAATTCAGCCAGGTAACTCAACAAGAAAAAGGACACCGTCACTGTGCTAATAATCAGGCTTGCAAATACACCTCTGTGACCCAAGCAACATGTGCAGTTAGTGGCTAATACAACTGTCTATGTCTGTTAACACCCAGCTGTTAACCCAATTATAAAGCCCCATGAATGCCACTATGCTGGAAATTAATGTTCTGCACTCCATCTTGCACAAATACACGAAAAAAAAAAAACAGCACAACTAAGAATGTTGCAGGATTTATATTCCTGCACAAACAGTTGCCTCTGAGGATTTAGTTTAAACCTACCTGGAAATTGTCAGTTATGTTTTGGTAACCTTTTTATCTGTCCACAACCCCACACCGTTCTGTGTGTGTTCTTATTATGTTTCTCTCTCAGCCTTGTCTTTCAATATAAAACAAACATTCATTTTTTGTTTGTAAGATTATATATATATATATTATATATATATATATATATATATATATATATATATGTGAAACGATTATTCCACTTGCTCCGTACGAGGTCTATCGGACGTAGATACAAAGATAAGTTGACCGTAGATTACACTGAATGAACTGCACAAGAGTGCCAAAAACTATTCAACAATGTACGTTGGAGAAGCAAACATCTGCTCACCGGGCTGCAGTATCTACAGAAGGGGGGTCTCTCCACAAGCCAGCCACTGGCGTCCGTCTAGGAGATCGCCTCATCCACCCTTCAATGAGAGAGTATAATAGGTTTTGGAGGGCAAGAAGTAGGTCTTCCATCACGGTTTCAGATATTTAATCTTAAATTTCCATGCATATACTTTTTATAATGTGGGGTGGGTAGGAAATGGTAGTTGTACAGCCTTGATTGATATACACAATGTAATGATAATGGCATTATGCCCACTTAAAGGCTTTGAACAAATGACACATTGGTGCATCACCTCTGACTGTACACACATATTTATGGGAGCAAGAACATGTGAAACAACTCTCTTATTGTATATATGTGAACCACATAGTCACACTGGGGTCCAGAATAATACATCCGTTAGCCCCATTGCACGTAACCAACATCCTAGAACATACTGAATTGCAACAATAGACCACATGAAGACCAACACGAGGCAATCCTAGCAGAGGTACATGCTTATATGGCACAGGACACCGCCAAAATCAAAACCCAAAGCTCGTTTTGAGTGGGAATTTGGCCCAGGGGCTAAAACCGACTGGTTTGGATGGTGGAATATCTTCATATGAAACATGCCATGAAGTGCCAATGACGTGAGCTCCGTATTACAAGTAAGGATGGCATTGATGATCTAAAAGAAGCAGATACCTCAAGGCAAGTACTGGTGATCAGTGTCTTAAGAACATAAGAACATAAGAAAGTTTACAAACGAGAGGAGGCCATTCGGCCCATCTTGCTCGTTTGGTTGTTAGTAGCTTATTGATCCCAAAATCTCATCAAGCAGCTTCTTGAAGGATCCCAGGGTGTCAGCTTCAACAACATTACTTGGGAGTTGATTCCAGACCCTCACAATTCTCTGTGTAAAAAAGTGCCTCCTATTTTCTGTTCTGAATGCCCCTTTGTCTAAACTCCATTTGTGACCCCTGGTTCTTGTTTCTTTTTTCAGGCTGAAAAAGTCCCTTGGGTCGACACTGTCAATACCTTTTAGAATTTTGAATGCTTGAATTAGGTCGCCACGTAGTCTTCTTTGTTCAAGACTGAACAGATTCAATTCTTTTAGCCTGTCTGCATATGACATGCCTTTTAAGCCCGGAATAATTGTGGTCGCTCTTCTTTGCACTCTTTCTAGAGCAGCAATATCTTTTTTATAGCGAGGTGACCAGAACTGCACGCAATATTCAAGATGAGGTCTTACTAGTGCATTGTACAGTTTTAACATTACTTCCCTTGATTTAAATTCAACACTTTTCACAATCTATCCGAGCATCCTGTTAGCCTTTTTTATAGCTTCCCCACATTGTCTAGATGAAGACATTTCTGAGTCAACAAAAACTCCTAGGTCTTTTTCATAGATTCCTTCTCCAATTTCAGTATCTCCCATATGATATTTATAATGTACATTTTTATTTCCTGCCTGCAGTACCTTACACTTTTCTTTATTAAATGTCATTTGCCATGTGTCTGCCCAGTTCTGAATCTTGTCTAGATCATTTTGAATGACCTTTGCTGCTGCAACAGTGTTTGCTACTCCTCCTACTTTTGTGTCGTCTGCAAATTTAACAAGTTTGCTTACTATACCAGAATCTAAATCATTAATGTAGATTAGGAATAGCAGAGGACCTAATACTGATCCCTGTGGTACACCGCTGGTTACCACACTCCATTCTGAGGTTTTTCCTCTAATCAGTACTTTCTGTTTTCTACATGTTAACCACTCCCTAATCCATGTACATGTGTTTTCTTGAATCCCAACTGCGTTCAGTTTGAGAATTAATCTTTTGTGCGGGACTTTGTCAAAAGCTTTCTGGAAATCTAAATAAACCATGTCATATGCTTTGCAATTATCCATTATCGATGTTGCATCCTCAAAAAAATCAAGCAAGTTAGTTAGACACGATCTCCCTTTGCCTAAACCATGTTGACTGTCTCCCAGGACCCTGTTACCATATAGGTAATTTTCCATTTTGGATCTTATTATAGTTTCCATAAGTTTGCATATAATAGAAGTCAGGCTTACTGGTCTGTAGTTACCTGGTTCAGTTTTGTTTCCCTTTTTGTGGATCGGTATTACGTTTGCAATTTTCCAGTCTGTCGGTACCACCCCTGTGTCAAGAGACTGCTGCATGATCTTGGTTAGCGGTTTGTAAATTACTTCTTTCATTTCTTTGAGTACTACTGGGAGGATCTCATCCGGCCCAGGGGATTTGTTTATTTCAAGAGCTCCTAATCCCTTTAACACTTCTGCCTCAGTTATGCTAAAGTTATTTAAAACTGGATAGGAACTGGATGACATGTGGGGCATGTTGTCAGTATCTTCCTTTGTAAAAACTTGTGAAAAGTGATCATTTAATTTTTTTTTTTTTCTTCATCTACGATTTTGCCATTTGTATCTCTTAAACATCTAATCTCCTCTTTGAATGTTCGCTTGCTGTTGTAATATTGGAAAAACATTTTGGAATTTGTTTTAGCTCCCTTAGCAATGTTCATTTCTATTTCTCTCTTGGCCTTTCTAACTTTCTTGAGGTATAGAAGACGGAGAACGGGAAAAAGGAAGAAGGTATGGCCCTTTGACCGAATGGTCATGGACCATAAAGGAGGACTGTAGGAGCCAATTTGCTTTTCTGGCTCACTGTACATGTGCAACGAAGAGACTGAGAACAGAGGATGGAAAAATACTAGCAATTGACTTGTATTTGATTTGTACAAAGAGTGCAAGAACAATGGAAGGTTACAAAGTGTGGAATGTGTGCAAAACTGTTATGGTTAAATAAAATATACATAGCTGAAGTGCCGGCACTGAGTGATGCAACTCCTGTGTAGAATGTTCCATGTTACTTATACAAACTGTTAATATGCTAATAGTGTTATTGTGAATTTACTGATTTCCATTACGTGAGAGCAGATGTTGAACTGCATGATGATTTGAACTTGGCTCTCGCCAAGATAAGCACCAACTAAGACGTAGCTTTGCAGTAAACTAATGTGATCCATCTGCATCTCCATCCATTTGTGTTGTTTTCCATCTGATGATGTAAATATCCTTCTGTCTGGTGTTGATTGCTGAAGTGTAATGTTGGCTCCAGGGATCAGCTCATTTTGCCTCCCCAGCGCATCAGCACACACAACGGCTTCAATGCTGGCTCCGGGGATCAACCCAGTGCGGTCTCTCCAGTGCATCAGCATGACAACCGTCTGGATTGAGCTAAGTAGGGTACATCTCTGGGGTCTTCAAGTGGGCACCTTCCATCCTCTGTGTTTCGTTTACTAGTCCACGACACCTCAAGACAGCTCAACGGTGATTCTGGCGTCCCAGCATCACCCCCCTCCATCACCCATTCAGCTCAGACCAGCTTACTTTTTTTTTATCATTGTTAGATTTTGTTTGATATTTTGTAGGGTCCCATCTCATTAAATGGTCACGCAAATGAATATCCCAGACACATGTCGCATAGGGTGCACTTTACTTTCTTAGAAAATAATTGTCAAACATCTGAAGGCATTGTACCATGGTCGATATTTGTTAACTGTAGCACAACTGTTAACTTGCTCCGTTGTTTACCCTGAAGACCCCCACGTGCTGATGCAATCCGATCTGTAAAATCTGATGGGGATAAAAAATGAAAGGCTGAAAACTCAAGTCTAGTAACCCTCTGTGTGATTCTGTGAATTCTAACCAAAGTATTACATGAAAATGAATGACAAAACAAGCATTGGTTTGTATGATATTGACAGTCACTATAATTGTTAATATATCAGTGGAGGCTCCTTAGAGGAGGCAAAGGAGCCTCCTCAACTTTTCAAAGGAAAAAATAAATAAACACACACATATAGTTGCTGATTGTTGCTATTGTAACATGAGACATAAGGTACTCTGTGTGTGTGTTCTTTTTTTCACTGTATGCAAAGTTGCCTCACTAGTAATACAGTAACAGCTTTCAGAATGTCAAAAATGACTTTTACAACAAGAAAATCCTCAGCTAAAAGGCTTGGAAATTTCAAACTAAGTCTAAACTTGCAAGTCAGTTAGTTCCCTGTTATTGTAGGCATTTTTTTTTTTTACCTTAATGACTGGTGATAAGCAACCTCACCTTTTTTATTATATATATAAGGATTATATATATATTTGGATTATATACAATTAATAATATATATTATATACATTTTCAAGTTTGAAAAACTTATTGGGCAAAAACTTCAATGTTATGATAAGAATAGTTAGTTAAGAAAAGAAACAATTCAATAAAATATTCTTTTGAAATATTTGAAAACAATTTAATAAAAAATTACTCTTCAATGCAGACAAACTAAAACCACATGGAAAAGAATAGAAGCCGGTATGTAGATTTACACTTTTGTGTTGTTCACTGCGCTTGCGGTGTACATAAGTTCAATTAAATCAACTTAATTACATTTTTTTAAATGGTAAAAACTGAAATCAGAAAATAATAAAACGGATGTCATTGGGCCCAGACTCATTTATGAACCTGTTTTTCATTTAACAATGTTAATTTGTGATGTTAAAGCTGAAAATCATGTTTTCAGTATTAACTTAATTGTGTTGAATTTGTTCTCAATTCTAGATCGATTGAATGTGTAGCAGTAATGTTATGATATGTTAGAAAATATTATAATTTAAATCAGAATGTTGTAAAAATATATGGAAGCATGCTTTAAAATATGTTACATTGTATTTTGTTTTATGCATGTTTTGTATATTTAAATATATTTTAGACATATATTCCCAACATATTTCAAAGTATATGAAAGCATATGCTCCTTTCTGTTTCATACTATATGTTGGGAGGTATTTTAAAATATATATGTCAGTGAATGTCTAAAATATATTTAAGTATATAATTAGTTGTGACATTTTATTAAGACAAGTATAAAATACACATTTAGTCATAAAATTTCAGTGGTAAATCATATATCTACGTTTACATATATAATAGTATTATTTGTAAATATATATATATATATATATATATATATATATATATATATATATATATATATATAATATAATGAAATTTTTTTCTGTATGAGGTGGGCTGTGTGAGGCTACCCAGGTTTAAATAAGTTCGGGTGGGGTACGTTTCTCCTGCCAGGACCAGGGGCATTGCATATTAAGCAAAAACAATTTTTACACGTTTTATCTCTTTATCGACACACAACCAATAGTGGCGTTGATTTGTAGTTTTTAACGGGTATTAATAGCGTTTTTTAATATTTATTATGGAGAGGGAGGGGGAGGCGAACTTTGTCATGACACAACAGCTGTAAAATAATTCTGACCTTCACAAACAGGCTTTTCAGGCTCCGATTATCCGGTGACTGTCTGAAAAAAATATTTCTGAAGGCAAGGTAAGACTGGCCTCCAGCACACCATGATATACTGTAGCTACTATTTTTCTGTGGTATTATACGATACATTTACATTATCAACTAGTACATTGCACAGACATGCATTACTTTACTGTATCCTCTATGGCTTGCATGTTTGATTGCTAGAAATATCAACAGCACAGCACTGTCTATATTGCATGTTTATTGATTTGTACCAAGATTTGGTGGTATTGTGTTAAACTGTATTGCAGTATAATATAGTTTCGATGGACCTAGGCTGACAGAAATATGTCCGGGATTAGTCTAAAGAAAAAGTGGCACCCCTAGCTCACCGTTTTGCTAAAACAGATCAAACGAAATACAGATCACTTTCAAATGCATTTCAAAACACACACAGATCTCAAATAATACACAATAATAGAAAAACTCGGAATACAAAAATTATATCTATTTATAAACTTACCGTGTAAAACTAAACACACAAAACAAATGTACAGAAATGAATGTATCTTTCCCACAGCTATTTTCATGAATGTAACCTTTATATTTCTTATTCCTTTAAGTTCAACACCAATAAAACAACACTATGAAGGATATTTTATGCCAAAATGAAAAATAAATTAATGAATAATATTTGTTTAGTTCGACTATTTATTTATGTATGTATTTACTTATTTATTTTGACATTTATTTATTTATGTATTTATTTATGTATTTTTCATTTTGGCATAAAATATCCTCCATAAAGCACATAATACAAAAGTAATAATTAAAATAGTAAATGCAAAAATTCTCATTCTGAGCATTGGTTACGGGTTGACTCTGGTGCCCTGCCCACGGTTTGCTTCGGCCTGGAGTCAGACTCTGATATCTTCCTGGGCCGTAGTTTCACGGCTTGGTTCAGGGTCGGCACCCCAAAACGCACAATGGAAACGGCTCTTCACAGGTCGGGTACGACAGTGGAAACGGGGTATTAGTGTTTCTAAGCACAGGGGGCCATCAGCAAGCTTTTACAAATATTGTTATTTCTCACCCCTCTACCTTCCCGGATTACAGTATGCAGCTGTCTCACATTAAGCGTCTCCATTGGGCTCTCAATGCAAGAACTTTTCCAGGGGCAATTATGTTTTGTAACTAATGACCTCACCTCCAAGTAGATAAGCCTAAGCCTTTTTAATCAAATTATTTAAAGTAATAAATGATATTACTGTAATAAATGATACATAATATTGCAGGTGACCACAATAACAGATAGCCCTTCTTTTAAAAGTCACTCTTAGAGGAATAGCAAGTTTGCTTCTGGTGGAATCTGTGAATCTCCTT
This sequence comes from Polyodon spathula, assembly GCF_017654505.1. Lineage (NCBI taxonomy): Eukaryota > Metazoa > Chordata > Actinopteri > Acipenseriformes > Polyodontidae > Polyodon > Polyodon spathula. The sequence continues at coordinate 58,310,006 of NC_054538.1, read as the reverse complement.
TGACAAAATGTTAAGTCATGCTCTGCGAAATGACTTGGGATGAATTTTGACAGCCTTTCAATTGTCCTATCTCAATTACTATGGTAATTTACATCCCTTTCACAGTGACACTGGGTTTTATTTATCTTACTACAAATAGAAACAAGGTTTATCCCTTACCTAAAAAATATAAAAAAACAAAAGTAGGTGAACAGTCTGTGGCAACAGTAGATGATTTTTTTTCCTATTATTTTGATACTCTTGACGAATGCTGAAATTAACCTTATTCCTTTTGCATGGCATGCTGACAGTTATAAAGAAAATTGCTTAATAAAGAAAATTGCTTTCAGAAAGGCAGTGTGCAGACATGCTACTGACCAATCATCAATTTTGTAGACATACGTAATATGCTAGGAAAGTCAATGCATCATTTGTTTAGCAATGGGTATAATAACCATGAACCTGGTTGTAAATAAACCAGCAAGATGGGATCTCATTAAGGTTTTATTCAGTGAAGAATCCAAAAAGTTATTGTAAATATAAAACTGCTATACAGTTATGCTTCTGCTAATGCATTTTTTTTTTTGTTTACAGCAATCATTATTATTGCTACATAAATATCAAACCACAATCTGAGTACCATGATGAATCTTTAATCTTAGGAGAACATGTAAATAATTAATCTCAGCATACTATAATTTATTACAGTACGCTATAGTCATATGATGGGGTGGGCAGAAAAAAAATTGACTGTAGTGTGAGAGATACGTGGGTGGTAATGAGTGTAAAATTAAACCTGTTACTTTTCAAAATGCATCCAGTGTTCTACATTTTCAGAATCCTAACATGGACACCCTCACTTCAACACAGTAAGTTAACGTTTGTATATGTATTAGTGAAACGTACATTCAATGTATTATAGAAAGCGAGTGGTGTTTATTTTTAATAACTGAAATTAACTGATTTTGCCAAATAATAATAAAACCTGATAAAATCTGCCCAAACTGAAAATAAAAATTTAAAAAAAACTCAAGCCCTATGTGGCAGGCTGGCGAGTGGATAGAGGCCCAGAGACAGACTGCAGTTCAAAAAAATAACTATTTTATTATAAATAAACAAAAATAACGTGCACAAGGGCAAAATAACAGATACTCAAACACAAATAAAGCAAAAACAAAACTCACAAAAATAAAGTTTCCAGGCTGGGCAATGCCTTCACTGGATTTAGAAAATTCAAAAACCACAAAACAAACACCAACCTGCTTCCTCAGCTCCCTTCTCTCCAAATGAGAAGCAGAGGCCTCCTTTTATATCAGGTGGCTGGGCGCTGATTGATCGTTAATCAACCTAATCAACTAATCAACCCCAGCCACCTGAACATAATAAACCCAGGCAGGCAGGGGAAGTTAACCCCATCCCTGCCAATTTAAAAAGGGCAGAGCTTTGCTCCCACCACATGTACAACGTACACCGGCCGCAATCGGCCAACTCCCCCCTTCCCCCCCCCCCCCCCCCCCAAGAGTCCAATTATGTCCCTTGGGTGGGCTGTTATGGTGGGTGGTGGTGGGCGGGGTTGATGTCGGAGCCCCCAAGCCTTCTTTGGTTGAGGGGGCCCCGAATCTCCAAGGTAGCATGGCGACGGCGGCCCGGCTCCCTCTGGTGGCGGAGGCGGCGACGGCGGCCCGGCTCCCTCTGGTGGCGGAGGCGGCGACTGCGGCCCGGCTCCCTCTGGTGGCGGAGGCGGCGACTGCGGCCCGGCTCCCTCTGGTGGCGGAGGCGGCCCCTCCCTCTCGGGCTCTGAGAGCGGCAGCAGGCGGCCAGGTCCTCTCTGAGAGGACAGCGAATCCTCTCCGGCTCGGGCTCTGGTGGAGGAGGCGCAGAGCCCTCCCTCCTGGGCGGCCCCTCCCTCTCGGGCTCTGAGAGCGGCAGCAGATCCTCCTCCCTCTCGGGCTCTGGGAGCGACAGCAGATCCTCCTCCCTCTCTGGCTCTGGGAGCGACGGCAGATCCTCCTCCCTCTCTGGCTCTGGGAGCGACGGCAGATCCTCCTCCCTCTCTGGCTCTGGGAGCGACGGCAGATCCTCCTCCCTCTCTGGCTCTGGGAGCGACGGCAGATCCTCCTCCCTCTCTGGCTCTGGGAGCGACGGCAGATCCTCCTCCCTCTCTGGCTCTGGGAGCGACGGCAGATCCTCCTCCCTCTCTGGCTCTGGGAGCGACGGCAGCTCCTCACCCCTCTCTGGCTCTGGGAGCGACGGCAGCTCCTCACCCCTCTCTGGCTCTGGGAGCGACGGCAGCTCCTCACCCCTCTCTGGCTCTGGGGAGCGACGGCAGCTCCTCACCCCTCTCTGGCTCTGGGGACGACGGCAGCTCCTCACCCCTCTCTGGCTCTGGGGACGACGGCAGCTCCTCACCCCTCTCTGGCTCTGGGGACGACGGCAGCTCCTCACCCCTCTCTGGCTCTGGGGACGACGGCAGCTCCTCACCCCTCTCTGGCTCTGGGGACGACGGCAGCTCCTCACCCCTCTCTGGCTCTGGGGACGACGGCAGCTCCTCACCCCTCTCTGGCTCTCGGGAAGGCGGCTCACCCCTCTTTATTGGAGTGACCGGGGCATCTCCCATGTCTACCGCCAGGTAATTAACCACCATGAGGGCAACCTCTGGGAAGGAGGCCGGGTGGTGTTGTTCCTCCCACTGTTCCCACCTCTCCCCAAACGAGAAGCAGAGGCCTCCTTTTATATCAGGTGGCTGGGTGCTGATTGATCGTTAATCAACCTAATCAACTAATCAACCCCAGCCACCTGAACATAATAAACCCAGGCAGGTAGGGGAAGTTAACCCCATCTCTGCCAATTTCTAAAGAGCAGAGCTTTGCTCTGCCACACCCTAATATAGGTATTTGGTCGACGTGCAACCAGTGTCAATAAAATAAAGAAAACTCCATGAAGGATACTGTAGCATAGTAATTAGGAAGTATGAAATTAAAAACATTTCAGGCACCAGTATTATGTAACAAGATATTAATTTTTTACATGAAAAAAGGTAATACATAACAACATTATTGATTTTGATAGCCCAGGCTTTAAAATCAACTTTATTACCTTTTTCTCAGGATTAAATCAGTTGGTCCCCATATTCTTATGATGTTGTTTTCTTCTTGTTTTATTGATATGCATGTCTGTGTTATGGGTCCTTATGTAGGCTGTCGAGTCCCGCGGCAGATTAATTATCTGGATACAAATTAAGAAAGACAGAGTTGGCAATGCTGCATTAAAATATTCATGTGGTTATACGGTACTTAGCATTTATTTTAATGAGCATCTTCAGGAGCAATTAGACAATAACACATTTTATATTCTCGAAGCAACATAATAAATGTATCAAACCTTTATTATGCTAATCTGGATACAAATTAAGAAAGACAAGAGTGCAATGCTGCTTTACTTCAGTGGTCAGTAAAGTTTTGAAGAGAAAGTACCAGTGCCAGTCTATATCTGTTCCTCTCTGACAGCACCACCAACAGGCCACCTCACAGACAAGACTTTAGTATGAATAAAAAATGACGTATTATGCAGACATTTCACAAGAATTACATTATTCTTGAAGGGAAGTACTTTCTTTTGTAATCTTGTGGGTGCTACACACTCTCCTATAAAATAAAAATGGCTCCTGATACTTGACTTTGGTTAAGTTGGCATACTATTTTTCTGAAGTGAACAAAGAAACTAAACCCGTTACAATCAACCATGTTATATTTATTAATGGCAACATGAAAAACCTATTTACAAAAACGGTATATATATATATATATATATATATATATATATATATATATATATATATATATATATATTCATCCCCCTTTTTGTTTCAAAAAGCTAACAGCATAGGGATCAGTGGTCTGTAACATAACACTGAATAATGTATTGATTTTGTCATAGGCATGTATGGAGATACATGTGCATTTAATATATACTGTTTACAGTTGGTGTCTGGTGGGATAGTCACCCTAAGCTATTGTAAATGAAAATGTGTCATGGTCTCCTATCTCTGTTTGTGGGTTTGACCTATTTTCTTCCATGAGTTTAACTGAATTCTCCCTCTGAACCAGATTTTCATCATCTTCGTCTGGTTCAACTAGATTCCATTGCTGGTCACTGCTGGCATTACTTTCCTTTGATTTGGGCAAGATTAATCCATTTCCAGTATTCACAGCTCTTGGATAAAAGCTGGGGTCTGAACAGAATCTGTTATGAAGTCATCGACTTGTGTCATTTCATTTTGGTTGTGCTGTGGTAAACTCTCTGTAGAAATAACTGTAGTGGTAAGTTCCTGGGACCATCCCTCCCTCACAATCAGAATCAGTCAGATGATGGAGATGCATTTTCTTCTCTCATGCGACCCTTGCTCTCTGTTGTTCTTCTTTCCTCTACAGGTAAGTCATTCACCAACATCAGAAGATTATGATGCAGTACTCGTGTTTGCGGTTCACCAGACTCGGGTTATACTTTTTATACAGGGTTTTCATTGATTTATTTTTTAAATTTGCATATAGTCTTCTCCCAATATGATATTTGCTTTCCTGGTCTCCGTCTTTCTTATGGGTTTCTTACAAGGACCCTATCTCCAGGCTGCAATACTACTGTCCTCAGTACTTCTTCCCTTTCAAAGTTTTCAGAGACTATCCTGTATGCGTCAGTCATAAGTTTTGCGTATTGTTTTGCATATCCTTCTGGTGTTTGTGATTCTTCTCAAACACCATACAATAAATAATATGGTGAATATCCAGTTCATTCATGCCTCGTGTAATTATATGTAAGAACAATTTGTGCTAGATGATCTTTCCAGTTGCTCTTCTCTTTTTCTTCCACTTCTCAGCATCTGCAACAGTGTTCTATTGAACCTTTCAGATGGGTTACCCTGTGGGTGGTATGGTGTGGTAGATGAGCACTCGACCCCAGATAACTGTTCAAGCTTTCGGAACAAACTGTTCTCAAATTCACATCCTTGATCATGATGTAGTCATGTAGGATAACAAAACCTGAGGACAAAATCATTGACAATCCATACAGCTGCAATGTCTCCCGATTTATCCATTGTGCATATGCTTGAGCATATCTTGTGAAATTGTTTACTAGTACAAGCACATATTTGTAACCCCCCTTGTTACGCTCTAAATGAAGTTAATCAATAGACCTTATTTCCAGAGGTGAACTGCTGGAGATACTTCTGAGTGGAGCTCTTACATGGTGTGACAGGACGACTTGTGCTGACAGTACCCAAGCCAGGAAGCTGACTGACACACACCCAGGTGCTTCGAGTTGAAAGTGCTGGTGAGCATATTTATTAAAGTAAAAGACTGAAACAAAACATTGCTCACAGAGCAAAATAAAAAGGTCTGGAACACTGAACAGGATGGCTCTCCATCTGGAGATGGTCACATTCTGCACAAGTTTAATATGGATGGGGAGTTTTAACCATATACATGATGCAAAAACAACAATAACAAAACATTTTGTATTTAAACACTAAATACATTTAAATAATAATAATAATAATATGAAATAATACAAAATGCACACGAGGCGGGGTGTACCCTGTCACAAACACACACAAAAATACCTCCACCAAACAAGTACTGTGTTGGAACTTCCAGCATGAGTACCATTTGTTATCTTTCTTTTACTTTCTTTTTCTCTTCTCTCTCGTTTCCATTCCTCCTTCCAGAATACCCACACAATACAGCAAACGCTACAGGTTTTTATAGATATGGTCATCTCCAGATTAGTAATAAATTAATCAATCTGGAGATGGCCACATTTTGCACAAGAGTTTTTAATTTGTGTGGCCAACGGCCAATTTGTCATATATTCATTAGCTGCCGACCACGCATTCTCATGAGCTGTCTCGCAGAGATGAGCTGCAAATGTCGCTTCTGCCAGACCACATTTAACTATGCAATAATACATCCCTGTTCTTAAATACATCAAACAATGCATTCACCCAATACATACCCACAATAATCCATACAGTGAATACCCAGGCAGGACTCTTGCCCTGCTACATTCCTATACACAGGGCTCTTCTTCCCTGCTACACATGGGTTATCAGCTTCATTTGATTTTGTGTTTGAGACTTTGTTTTTGTAAACACATTTATTTTGTTCTGTGACCATTGTTTTTGTTTAACTATTTTGTTAAAATACACACACCAGCGCTTTCACCCGTAGTATCTGTCTTTGTGTCTCTGCCAACTTCCTGGTCTGGGTATGTCATCCACTCAGCCATCCTGCCATAATGGCACATCTCCTTTCCCAGCCATCTTGCTTCCTTACTACACTACTGAGTCAAATTTGAAGTCAGTGAGTTCTCCAACCCAGTGGTGTCCAACTGTATTCAGTTTTGCAGAGGTTATGAGTAAAAAGATCTGGATCGGACTACCCAACCCTTGGCCATTAACTCTTGTATATACTGTTTAACTTCTCTAAATAGTGGTTTAGGTATAGAGGCATATGTCTTCTGCACTGGGGTGTCATCTTTCAAACAAATCTTTAGCTGTAGACTGGGAATGTTACCAATATTGCCTTCATTTCAGGCAAAAGCGCCTGGCCCCTCATAAAGCATTTTTCTGACATGTTCCTGCTCAGAAATGGGTGCCAAAGATCCCCTTCAGTTGTTTGACTCCCCCCTAGCAGAGAATCTGTCCATGGGTATGCCTTATTCCCCATAACAGCACTGGCTACTGTATTTACTGGGTCACCAGGCGTTGCTTTGTCATCTTCCATCACAGCTCTGTATTCAGTGGCTGGATCAACTGCAGAAATAAAGTAAATATTTCCTCAAACAGTTATTCTCTTGGTAGCCTCTCTGATCAGTCTCCTTGCTTGGTCATTCAGTTTGGAGGGATGGCCTGATCTAGGCAGGGTCTTGGTGGTGCCAGACACCTTCCACTTCTTAATAATCGTCTTGACCTTGCTCCAAGGGATATTCAAGGCCTTTGATATATTCCTTTATACCCATCCTGATCTGTGCCTTTCAACAACTTTATCCCGGAGCTCTTTTGAAAGCGCCTTGGTGCTCATCATTGAGTCGATGCTTTGAAATGTACTACCCAGCAGAGGGAACCTACAGGAACTGCTGAATTTAATTGTAGAGGGTCAGCTTTTAGGACTGCTTCTCACCCCTTCGATAACAGGTTGGATTGTTTTCCAGTGGCTCAAATACTGCTACATCCCTAGTAGTGTGTTTGAAGTCAACTCTACATTACATTAACCAGTGCACTTCCAGTTTTTACAGGGAAATTGCTCTCCTCTTCTTGTTTATCTATGGAAAAAGCTACAAGTCCAATGGCTTTTTTTTTTTTTTAATTCCCATTACTTTGCTCAGCACATGTGCCAGACGTTTAACATCATCCTCAGCCCCACTACTGTTTGCTCCAACTATCTACTCAATGACACTGAATCCTAAAATAGGTCTCTCTAAGGCAATTAGGCTAAGAGGTACCTATATAGTAGGCTGGATGCTGCCACTGCCAGGTATATCAACTTGCACATCAACCCATCCATTAAATCGCAGACATACCATTCACTGCTATCACAATTAGTTTACTGTGCACACCCATTAGCTCTTCAAGTGGTCGTATGGCATGCTTGAAGAAGTATTGTTCTCTTCGTTTCGTATCTAACATACTGACCTGCTCTCCTGTATCTAGTAGTACCGCTACAGCAATATAACAATGTAACACTGATGCAAGCATTTCCATTCAACTAGTTATGTAATAATCTGTCCAAGGATTTGACTGTTCTCAATAGCCTGTGCTGTACATTCTCTTTCTAGTGAAATTACATTTTGTTTCAAGGCAGCTTCGATTTTTACAGCCTTTGTTATACTGACACTCACATTGTTTTGAGTTGTAAGAAAAACAGAACCTGTGGCCTTAACTCACATACAACAAACAACTGGGACTTATCATCTTCCACAATCGCTGCTAGTCCCTCCTCAGAGATCTGTTAACTTTTCCCAGATCAGAAAGATTCATAAGACACCCCACAGTCTAGTGTCCTTTTTCTTTTGTGCCACATTTAAAACAGCGTAAGGATGTTCATTAAACTGACCCCCAGAACAGGAACAGTGAGTTTGCTTTGCATTTTACATCAATAGGTTCAGTTCTGAAACTTCCTTGAGAGCTCTTATGCTTATATCAAATGTTTCTGGATCCTGTTTGGACAATAAGGATTTCAACAGGGAACAAAAGCCCTCAAGGATCCATTCTCTTATGTCTTTTAAAATACTACACACATGCTTTGCTCTTACTTTTCTGATATTCTGCAGTGTTTTATAACCATCCAATATTTTGATCAAGGGTGTCACCATGCCAGAAACTGACAGGAGGATGATAACCTGCCTGGAAAAATAACATTATTATCATAATGCGGCATGTGCAAACTCTCCCTTTAAAGTCAAGGGGAAAAATAATATTTCAAACAAGCACTAGAAATGCTTCAGATTCCCCCCTCCCCCTCCTCTGTCTTTCTTGTACTCATTTTTCTGGGCTTCTATTTAAGAGCTGCTACAGTATTCTAACTTGTGGTGAGGAAAAGTAGCTGTTTTTTATTTTGCTCCAAGGGAAGCATGCAAGGTTATCATCCCTTGCAGAAAATATATTTATTTCATTATATTATTTCAGGACCACACTGCAGGTAATAACACTGCAAACATGCATATCCCTGATGACCGCTTGTATAACCAATACACATCAAATTCACTGCCAAAATAAACAATAGGTTTGCAGATTTCAAGTATAAGATGACAAAATTCATTGAATAGCAAAATACAAGTACACTTAAAAAGAAAACAAGCAACATTCATTTTGTATGAAAGTGCTAGTCAACACAATACATTTATTAAATTGCATTTGACCCAGATAGCACTCTGTCATGATAACACTTCTCATATTTATATACTTTCATATTTACCAGATAGAACAAGATATTTGCCAATATTAGAATACTAAAATTTCCATCTAATTTTCAAAAACACCCTGTTGATGTGAACATTTACAACATAAGGTCCTATCGGCATCAATTAACCCATGACATTTCAGGTTTAAAGAGCGTTATAATAACATCTTGGCTATTGGCCTTGGGTGACAATTACAAGTTTTTGGAGCAGAATATGAAAAAATGTACTCCTTATATATGTGGGAAATTATGCTTTAAATCTTTGGGAACTTGAACAACATTTTATATTCAAAAATAGATATTTAATATCCACTAAGGTAACATGTATTTCATACAATTGATGTTATTTCTTGCACCAAGGTTGAAACAAATTCAGTGTTATTCTATATTACATTGTTCCTTCTGCTCTTTTTTGATTTCATAAAGTTCAGGGTACTTCTCAAGGTCGTATTGTCTGTGCACCATATTACTAATATCTAGTGGTGCAATCGGCACCCTAATTTCTAATTCGATTATCGTATAGACATTTATCAACGATAATCGATGCATTGATGTTTTATTTTTCAAAATAAAGAACAAACATTAGTTTTTTTAACAGAAGATCCAATAACTAAAAACACTGGTGTGCACAACAGTTAAACAAAAAGGCACAACTTGCTTTCAAATTCACACTTCCGTTTGTAAAAAAAAAAATACAAAAGGACTGAAAAAAATATGCATTTGTCTGCATTAGATGTCCCTTTAATAATAATAAAAATAATAATAATAATAATAATAATAATAATAATAATAATATATTAACCGAAGTAATTTTATCTGAACTATGGTTGTTCTTTACTGTTGCCATTGTATGTTCAAAAGCAAAGCAAAACATTTGAATTTATCTCACAAATCCTGACTAATTTAACTATCATACTAAATTCAGCTTCTTTTCATATAATATTGCCATATAATCCAAACACAACATGCTTTGAAACAATTGAACATAAATCGGTAGATTTAATAGATTAAAAAAAAAAAAAAAGATCTGTAAAACAACAATAACCCAGAAAACATATTTACTGAAGCTCTGTTCCAGAAAAGACCAAATACTTCTTCAAACATATTTGTTATATCAGTAGTAACACTCATTCTTAATAAATTTATATTTAGCGTGTTTGGTTGTTAGTAGCTTATTGACCACAGAATCTCATCAAGCAGCTTCTTGAAAGATCCCAGGGTGTTAGCTTCAGCAACATTATTGGGGAGTTGGTTCCAGACCCTCACAATTCTCTGTGTAAAAAAGTGCCTCCTATTTTCTGTTTTGAACGCCCCATTTGTGACCCCTGTCTTGTTTCTTTTTTCAGGTCAAAAAATCCCTTGGGTCGAATTTTGAATGCTTGAATCAGATCGCCACGTAGTCTTTTTTGTTCAAGACTGAAGAGATTCAATTCTTTTAGCCTGTCTGCATATGACATGCCTTTTAAACCCGGAATAATTCTGGTTGCTCTTCTTTGCACTCTTTCTAGAGCAGCAATATCCTTTTCAAGATGAGGTCTTACTAATGCAATGTACAGTTTTAACATTACTTCCCTTGATTTAAATTCAACACTTTTCACAATATATCCAAGCATCTTGTTGGCCTTTTTTATAGCTTCCCCACATTGTTTAGATGAAGACATTTCTGAGTCAACCAAAACTCATATTTCATATTTCCTATCTTTTTCATAGATTCCTTCTACAATTTCAATAACTCCCATAGGATATTGCAGTACCTTACACTTTTCTCTATTAAATGTCATTTGCCATGTGTCTACCCAGTTCTGAATCTTGTCTAGATCATTTTGAATGACCTTTGCTGCTGCAACAGTGTTTGCCACTGCTCCTATTTTTGTGTCGTCTGCAAATTTAACAAGTTTGCTTACTATACCAGAATCCAAATCATTAATGTAGATTAGGAATAGCAGAGGACCTACTACTGAGCCCTGTGGTACTCCACGGGTTTCTCCTCTACTGTAATCAGTACTTTCTGTTTTCTAGATGTTAACCACTCCCTAATCCATGTACATGCATTTTCTTCAATCCCTACAGCGTTCAGTTTGAGAATTAATCTTTTATGCGAGACTTTTTCAAAAGCGTTCTGGAAATCTAAATAAACCATGTCATATGCTTTGCATTTATCCATTATCTATGTTGCATCCTCAAAAAAAATCAATCAGGTTAGTTAAACACGATCTCCCTTTCCTAAAACCATGCTGACTGTCTCCCAGGATACTGTTACCATATAGGTAAATTTCCATTTTGGATCTTATTATAGTTTCCATAAGTTCGCATATAATAGAAGTCAGGTTTATTGGTCTATAGTTACCTGGTTCGGTTTTGTTTCTCCTTTTAGGATCGTAATTACGTTTGCAATTTTCCAGTCTGTTGGTACAGCCCATGTGTCAAGAGATTGTTGCATGATCTTGGTTAGCGGTTTGTAAATAACTTCTTTCATTTCTTTGAATACTATTGGGAGGATCTCATCCAGCCCAGGGGATTTGTTTATTTTATTTTCTAGTCCTTTTAACACTTCTGCCTCAGTTATGCTAAAGTTATTTAAAACTGGATAGGAACAGGTTGACATGTGGGGCATGTTGTCCGTATCCTCCTTTGTAAAAACTTGCGAAAAGTAATAATTTAATATATATGCTGTAGTTTAAGGTCACATTGTGGCATGATTTGATTAGATTGGAAGTTTGTTCAGTCTCATACTTAGGATTCTCTAGATAAGCTCAAAGCAAACTCAATTTTGGAGCAACAGAATGTAGAACCACTCTGAAGCCATAAAATAGAAAGGGAAATTTAAAAAAATAAATAAATAAAATTAAATGGTATTTGAACAAATGTACAAAACTTGCTTTGCAAAATTCTTCCTGGTACAGTATTTGTCTTCTAGTATCATACTCACTTCCATGGTTTACCAGAGGGAATACTTTTGGCACTAATATTGGTGTGGGGGTGCAGAACAAACACAGTATAACGTTTAGGTTAAAATAAAAGAAACTGTGGTTTATTGGTGAACACACAGTGAAGCACATACAATGAGGTGAAAAAGTGAAGGTTGGTGTTGGTGCTCTCAGAATAAAAAGAAACTCCCAACAAGTGTGGTCCTCTTTCTTTTAGTGGCTAATAGGCTTCTTTTTCTGTCTGTAAAACACAAGTCTGTTTGCACACACAATTTACAGTAATTACAGCACTATTTTCACCATCTAGTTACCTCTGTTTATCTCCACTTTTCCGACCACTGTTGTGAGACAACACATTTCCTTTAGTACCCAGAGCGCTCCACCCCTGTAATCAGCCAAACTCCAATCCCTTGGAGGACAGATGTTTTTAATGATGGCTAACTGGAGTTCCAGACACCTGAGCACTTAAAGCCAGAACACACATATGCGGGCACACATAAGCAGTATGCACTATGCATACAATATTGTACAAACCTGTAGAAACATTGAATGGTAGTTGTCATTACCACACAGTAAGCTATGTACTTGAATATAATGTACAGATATGGTCAAAAGTTTAGCATTACTTAGAATGTTAGGACTGAGACATAAAAAATAAAAAAAATCTATATGAACATAATTTAGATATTTTATTTAACATCATGTAATCAAATAAACTACAAAATGATATTGCAAAAGTCTACTGGAAGCCATAATAGTAATACAGTATTTCATGTTAGATTTCGAAATGTCACATTTTTCAATTTTTGTCAGTTTTTCGTTAAGTATATGGAAAACTACAAAGCGGTATAATTCAATATGTTAACGTTTATTCAGCAGGTTTCATTCGACTTCATGAAGCAAAATTAGTTAATTCTATAGGGTGATGCAAAACTTTTGGCCATAGCTGTAATGCCCCCCATATAATCTACTAAATAAAATTTTGTTACCAAACAAATTGTTTCAACAAAAAGACAGTATACGTCCACATACTTTACAAAGTAGTTTTCCGTTTCTTTGGGTGTATGCAATGACTGTCGTTTATCGGATGAAGAAACCTTCACTATTTTTACATTTGAACGAAAAAACCTTCCTATTAGGCGGGGTGATGTAAACTTGCTTTTTGGAAGGAGAATCCGCCCCCAACTCAACATGCCATAAGCATGCAAACAAAGGCTCAGTGTCAGTTAAGTACCTCTCAGACTTTGTTTTCAGTTTCAGAATCTTGGTCCTCATGGAGATGGGAGTCAGGAGTAAGGGTCTTAGTACCTGGAGGGGCTACCCTCAGGGGGGATTCCCTTTTAAATGGAATCCTGAGGTTCACCCCTACATCGAAAATTAAAAATATGTGACTTACCTGAGTGCCACAGCACAAGTATTTAGTTTTGCAGGGTGTGTGGTCAGGGGAAAGGCTGAGACCCCTTTCCTTGGTGCTCTGGGGGATGAACCATGTCTCAACTGCTTCATTTTCTTAAAACCCCATACATTTTTGGGGGTGCGGTGGCACGTACGCAACTGTGGGTTGCGTTGACAATTTATCATTTTCCAATCGTGGTTTGGCGGCCTCCCCCAGCATTTTGGGGGGTCGGGGGGAAGGGAGGGAAGGATAGAGCCCGTGACCCTATCTGTACTGGGACAAATACAAATTAGGATGTTTTTCCTAGCCGACTACATAGACAGCTTATCCGTAGCACGTTCAAGGAGGCCGGGTTAAAATAGTCAGTGTAATAGGAATAACTAAACGTTAACTGTCTAGATGATTTAATGAAAATAGACTACCGGCGAATCTCGGGTAGTGTCAGTAGCCCGGGACTCGAGCCCATAGTGTAATTTAGTAGCCAGTTAACCGTTTAGTTATTTAGTCATGTAACACAAGGAGGTATTACTTTATCCATAAAAATATATATTACAACATTTGTATCGTTTCAGCCAGTTATTTAGTAAAAATAGTAGTGAACTACAGAAATGATAAAAAAAAAAGCAAAAAGTGATAACAGTATCAAATGATAGCAATTTATGTTTACCGTTTACTAAATAGGCTACAGGAAAGATGCTTATCAGCAGCAATGCATGAAATATTGACCTGCCTGTCTAATTGCTGCTCCTATGGCTTCCCAGATGTTTGCTTTCATCTCTGGATCCTTGTAGGAAACATGGGAGAGATCAAACTCTCACTGTTTGTGTAACAGTAGTATAGTGGTTTCACTAGATTTTCCTTGGACTGTTGCTGTCGCTTTAAAAGTCAGGCAATTTTTTTTTTCCTCTCAAGGCTTCAGCGTAATGGACAGTACCATTATACAAGTAATGCGAATTGTATAATATACAGTGTAGTAATTTTCTAAGGAAATAAACATTTTCTAACTTGAATTTCTAATTATTATAGAGCTGTATGAACAGTCTGGTTGGAAATAAATAAACAAACAACGGAACAATGACATTGAGTTATTTTGGTATAGTCCAAATGTAAGGAACAGTACTGATGCGCAATCGTCTTTCCTTTCCTGTCTCAGAGGAAGGTGGATGCAGATGCAGTAACCAGACTGAAATGCAATTTTCTTTTCTTTTCATTTTCACTGCAGAATAAAAACAAAGGCGATACTGAAAATGCATGTCTTTGTGTCATCACCGTAAAAAAAAACACAACGCAGAGTACAATAGTCAACAGGGTGAACAAAGTAGTCCTGTTACACTGGGACACCTCCGTAGACAGCAGTTTGTCAACACTTAGCTGTGATTGGTTAATTCACAGACGGTACTGCACGGCTCTGGATTTGATTTGAGCAGCATCGTTCAGTGACACTGGGATACTGCAGTATTACATCACTCCGTGACACTGGGATACTGCAGTATTACATCGCTCAGTGACACTGGGATACTGCAGTATTACATCGCTCAGTGACACTGGGATACTGCAGTATTACATCGCTCAGTGACACTGGGATACTGCAGTATTACATCGCTCAGTGACACTGGGATACTGCAGTATTACATCGCTCAGTGACACTGGATACTGCAGTATTACATTGCTCAGTGACACTGGGATACTGCAGTATTACATTGCTCAGTGACACTGGGATACTGCAGTATTACATGCTCAGTGACACTTACTGCAGTATTACATCGCTCAGTGACACTGGGATACTGCAGTATTACATCGCTCAGTGACACTGGGATACTGCAGTATTACATCGCTCAGTGACACTGGGATACTGCAGTATTACATCGCTCAGTGACACTGGGATACTGCAGTATTACATCGCTCAGTGACACTGGGATACTGCAGTATTACATCGCTCAGTGACACTGGGATACTGCAGTATTACATCGCTCAGTGACACTGGGATACTGCAGTATTACATCGCTCAGTGACACTGGGATACTGCAGTATTACATCGCTCAGTGACACTGGGATACTGCAGTATTACATCGCTCAGTGACACTGGGATACTGCAGTATTACATCAGCTCAGTGACACTGGGATACTGCAGTATTACATTGCTCAGTGACACTGGGATACTGCAGTATTACATCGCTCAGTGACACTGGGATACTGCAGTATTACATCGCTCAGTGACACTGGGATACTGCAGTATTACATTGCTCAGTGACACAGTATACTGCAGTATTACATCGCTCTGGTCTGTGCAGCAACATTCAGTAACATTGGCAGTAATATTGGTGGTGAAATTCTGCCTGATAGCCAACGGGATTGCACCGCGTATGTGTGTCCCGGCTTTTATGTTGCCTTCCTTCTCCAAGATGACTGCTTATAAAAGTGGCAGACATCACGGTCCCGCAGATCCCGGTGAAGGAGAATTGACTGCTGGTTCTGTGCCTCGTGTTGGAAGGCAGAATTTCAGATTGGACCCCCTTCAGCCCATCATATGGACTATCTAATGTTAACATAGATTAATGCTTAACAGTGGCTGTTAAACCAGTCGTTTAAGTTCAGTGTACCTCTATAGGTAAGGATTCTTCTCTTGCTTTGTTAACTTCAACTGGGGACAAGGTCAGTTTATGAATTCCATCACATAGACCATGAGAGCGAGTCTGATACAGGAAGTAAAATACATAAACAAGAAGAGTTTTGTAAAACTATGGAGTGAAACTTTATAGCTGTAGAATAAAATTTGCATCACCCCAATTAAAAAAAAAAAAAAAAACAAGAAGTGTATTAAAGTGGTTTTGACATTCAATGAGTTCCTAGTTTGTATTGGTTCATAACATTGTGCAATATCAGTAGGGCTTTCTGTTATAATTTTTAACCAATAACTGAAAAAAAACCCACCTCCGAAGACCTACTTAGAAAATTCAGCTTTTATTTTTTAAAACCAATAAAACAACATATTTTTAATGATGTCAACCATGCAATACTATTTTTCTGGAAAGCGACTTTCAGAAGGAAGATATTTCTATTGGCCAGTCATATTTTATTGTGGTATACATAATAAAATACATTGGTTAGTATGATGTGAGTGGGGTTAGTTGAAAAAATAAACTGTAGTGTGAAAGACATGTGGGTGGCAACGGGGTGTAAAACAAAAGGTGTTAGCGATTATTGTAAATCCAGAAATATTTGAAAGCCTTTTACTAAGTATTTAAAAACTTCGGAAAATGATTCTCTATAAATTATATCATATATATATATATATATATATATATATATATATATATATATATATATATATATATATATCATTTTGTTTGTAAAAATCGTGTATACATTTCCGATGGTTACCAACTGAGTGACTTTAAGAAATTCTTCCGCGATCTCCCGCGCAAGTGGCTGTAATGGCTATATATCACCTGGACTTGAAAACATTTTCGGTTTCGTACGTTTGACCCGAACAAGAAGTGCAAAATCCTTGTTTTCTTTACTAGGAAACAAAAGAAATGGGTCTCTTTCTATAAGCACAAGTGCATTTGTTGTTAAAAAAACACAAAGCGGATGGTCAAAAAAAATATTCTGTGTTAAAAAAAACAAGAGAAAACTGGATTTGAAAGTTTTTTCAGATTGGTTTACAGTACAGTAGCTTTGTATTTGGTACAATTTAGACTTCTAAATAATAAATACAAGCTATTGTAAGTGTATTCATTTTCATGTTTTTCTATGGTATAAGTCTGTAAAATCCATGTTCTAACTGTGTGGGTGGCTATTTTTTAAGAACATTCCACATAGCTTTTCTGTGACCCTCTCTATTTAAATTAAAAAACAGAATGTTTGGTTTTAAGATGCTATTATCAGATGATGTGATATTTGCATTCAGTTCTGTTTTGGAGTTAATATTGCACTAGTAGGAAGGACTATGCACTGCATACAGAACTTTAAATGTCTCTGACGTTGTTTGTGTAGTTCTTGCATTAGATACAGTTTTGGTTGATTGACTTTCATTTTAATTTTCCTGTCAGTAAATTATATTTTGTATGCAGTATTGTGTCTCTTTTCTTTCTTTCAGACCCTGTAATAACCTATCATGCTACATTAGCCTATGTGTAAATACACTGTATAAATGCACTAAAAATGTTTCATATTTATTGAAGGCACATAGTAATAATAACCATCATCACGCCTTCATATTGTACATACAGTATTATTAAGTAGTATACTACTTTCAGGGCAACAGCTCACCAACATTTCTGAAGAGAAATTGGTCTTCTGGGTGTGATTTGCCAAATATTTTGGCAGCAAATATTTCTGGATTTACAGTATGTAAAGGAAAATTAGGACTTTGTGAAATACATTATTAAAGACTGAACTTGTGTGCAAGTACTGCAGAGTTGTAATTTCCAAGGTACCTGGAAAAACAGCCTATAGAGCACTTACGCTGTGCTTTGCACATCAAACTAAAAGATGTGTCAACTTCATCTGGTGCGGTACAGATGTCATTAACAGAAACTGCAACAAAAATGAAAAGAAACGTATGCATTTATGCAATTCCCTTTCTTAAGCAACACTGCTTGGAAAAAAGTTGCAGAAAAGTGAGTGGGGGTTGCAAGTGGAGGACAAGATGACAGACTGATAGCAAGTGTTTGGCACAGGGCTGTTGAGAAGGAGGAGAGAAGGGAGTAGTGGTCGAAATCAGATGGTAGCTTGGATTTCCATCTCCACTCAGCAGGGCACAATTTATGATGGGATGAGAAAAGTTTCAAACCCCCCTTCTTTACTGATTTAAGCAATGGTAGTATTTAGATTTGCTACTGTTTAGATCAACTGAATATACCTAATAGTCTTAAAATGGAGGGATCTGAATCATTATGTCACCAAAACATTTGAACTAGAGACCACTCTGGTTGTGACCGGATAAACCGTGGATTTGAGTACCTTTAAATTGTGTGTGTCGCCTTCCTTTATTTTACACCGTACACAATATTATTAATTTGGCTTGTGGGCATTGTAAATCATTTCTGGAACAAAAATGGAAATATTTGTTATAAGGTATAACACAAACAACGTGTCTTCTAATTATGGACTTTTTTTCCTTCTCGTGCTCTTATCCTAATCACTACTTAAAAAAAGGTCTGGTCTACCGGATGACTTTGGTTTAACTTTTCCTGTGCAATACCCAATATGGAATTTAACTGAATTACAGAATACAACAGTGTACTGAGAATATCTAAAAGCACTAGGTCTTTATCATCCAGAAAACAAAAAGCCACAAGACCCAAATATAGCAGCCATCACAGGTCAAAGTGAAGCATACTCAATGTTGCCTCAGGAGTTTCCATAACACTGAAACTACACAGTATACATGGCTTATGAGTTTTTAGAAGCTATAAAAGCAAAGTCATACAAGCTCCCCTCAAGGGTATGGTGCAGGATAATGTGAATTTTTTTCATTTATTTTATTTTTTTTAATGATTCCTTTTAAAATGATAGATGACCATGATCCTATCAATCCAATGTCAGCAACATACTGTGCATCCACAGGCACAGCTACACACGTTTCCACACTCAGAAAGAGCAAACAATGCTCCCCCACCACAAAAAAAAGGCCTGCTGCAGTAAAATACTACAAATGATCGTCTTTTATGGTTTACATAACCAGTTTTATTTTAATTTGCAACTATCACACAAATTCATGTGTCTATGAGCACTGTAACACTTAACGTACAGTAACATTCACTGTGAGGTACTTCATAAATATAATTTTTCCTTTGTAACTATCAATCAATCCGAGTTAGTTTCAGATCTTGTGGGATCTGAGACAAACTCTGTTACAGAACTAAAAGTTTACTTATTTATTTAAAAACAGAAATGGCCAACAATCAGTGCAACATATGCAAAACTGAGAACATTTACCTCCGTACAACTTATGTTGAACAGTCTGCATAAGAACATACAAGGTCGTGCAGGGTAAATGCGACACCCAAAACGTAATCATTGAAAAAAAAAAAAAAGTCAATTTGTTTGTGACACTACTACACAGCAAATCGATTAGTTAGAATTATTTTACACTTATTAATGAGCAGTTCATTAAATTGATGGTTTTACAAGCATCATTTAACAAAAAAAAAAAGCAATAGAAGTTTTTCATACATTTCCCTGGACGACCCTATTGCCGGTTCAGTTTGATATTATGAACAGCATATTAATGGGTGTTTTTAATGTAAATGTTTTTTTAAAATCACATCTGAAGATATTTGTCAAGTAATTTAAAAACGCCACATACAATGATGGAGTTAGATATAGATATATTCTGCAGTCTGTTACATGGTCGTGCTTTACAAACATGAAAACACTTGTCACAGGTTCACGCTGGCTGACCTATGCAAAAACATTGACATTTTAAAGGATTTCACACACTTCAATTAATTTGTTATTGGTTTTATTTGTGTGGGAAAAATGTGAATCAAATGTTTAATTTGTCAGACGTTAATCTTAGTATAAAAACTAAAAAGGTTGAAGCATACAGGCTCTTCCAGATATAGGAAATACACCCATTCCTTTCACACAGTGCTGATTGAGGTTAGTGCTTGAATAAAACCTTGTTAAAAAACACAATGGAAGAGTCTATAGTCATTTGTTCCATTGTAGTTCTTCCAGCATGTGCAGATATTGGAACCTATTTAAACGGCAAAATGCCAGGAATCCAGCAGTGAAGCAGTACTTTTCTGTTCTTAACTGAAAATAATTCCTCTGGGTATAAGCACATGCTAGCAGCAAACCTAAAGATTAAGGTAACTTACTGGCCAGCTTATTTACACAGTGTTCACAAAGCCACTACATATACATACTCCTCACCTCACAAGTCAAAGGGATCTGTATATTTCAACACATAAAGCATGAAGGATTTGAGTTGAAAATCGTTTTTTCCAAATTGGCTATGCAAGAGGACTTGACATCATGAAGCATCCAATTTAAGATTTCGCACGTTCAATACATTACAAACTGAAAAAAAGTGAGTTTTACATATTTTATCCACTTACTGATCAAGAGGACTGAATAGCAATGCAGCTGCTGTCAAGGGAATCTCTTTTCACCCGCTGAACTTCGCAATGGATCTTACCCAGCTACTGAAACAAGTAGACACGGGCCCAGACTGGGAAGTCTTGGACAAGACTTGTTGACAGCTTGACCAGTAGTGGTCGCTGGAGTGTAGTGAGGCTAGCCCAACCCGATCATCCCTAACGCTGTGGAAAGCCGATGCAGCAATCTATGTAGGTCACAAGCCAATATCATCAACTCGGTACAAGAGGGATGCTCGACTCACCATTCAGTTCAAACTGCAGTGCTTTTAAAAGGTAAGCCACTGGGGACCCTGTATAATTGGTACAGTTATGATATATGAATAGGCATGGACCAATTTCCCAGAAATACAGAAACATAGGAATCACAATTCAAATTACATCAGAAACCTGCAGAAAAACAAAATGGCTGTCATCTTATATGGGGTGCATAGTAATGATATATTGAAAGCTTATTTATATGCTGAAAAATATGAACGTGCACACTGTATTCTACCCTTGTTTGAAACATAATCCTAAACTTTGTACATTGTAAATATTAAATGACTATAGAAAACATATAATTTACTTAGTATATCATTATAAGATATATATCTATCTATATATATATATATATTATATATATATATATGTGTACACCACACACACACACACATATATATATGTGTGTGTGTATATGTGTATATATATATATATATATATATATATATCAAAGCCATGTTTTTATTATATTTATTTTTTATCAGACACCCAGTGCTAGTTAGCTGTATATAACATGTCAGATCAGTGTGACCTTTTATAACTGAGGTGGACAAGTATTCAGTGGGGTTTTCCATTTGTTTTTATTATTTATGTTATTATTTATGACACAGTAGTTAGCCTACTTTATAACATCCCAATATTCAAGAAACTGAAATTATATACACGCATAACAAAATGGAATCTCACCCTTGAAGGTCCAGCCCACAATACATTTATAAAAGGCTACAAGAAAAACAGACTGAAAAAGAAACATAATATAAATATTTTTTGGCCATTATACAGCAATGTAGTGTTACATAATTTGGAGCTCAACTTCAGGCATAGAATATGAGCTCTGGTATCTGTCCGCCTTGCACGCCTGTTCCATTGGTGCTGTCTGATGAACACTGAAACTGGAAGGTCACTTTCCCACTCTGCACCTCTGTCATACCTTCCTGCCCAAAGTAGCTTAGTTCATTCCCATCGAGAACCACGCTTGCTGTATAAAAAGTGTCAGGCTCAATCTGCACTGGGTATTCAAACCAGACGGGGAAGGTGTTGCTCGAACCATCAGAGAAATATTTGCTCAAGTTTGTGCCCAGGATGACCCCTTGTCGTTTGAGTTCGATCTTGGCGCTGTATTCCGCTGATCCGCAACTCGAGCCATACAGTCCGAAGCCAGCAATGAACACTCGCTTGTCCACGGCAAACTGGATACTGTCGCACCTTCCTCTATAGCGCCACTGATTGCTACGGTAAGCGCATGACTGGAAACGGTGGCAGCGTTGGGGAACCAAGCCTTTCCTAGGTTTGCTCACAAACTCCAGGTCTGGCTTCTTGGCAGCTGTGTACCAAAGGAAGATGTCGTTGGTCTCATTGAGGGTAAGTACTCCCGACTGGGCTGCTCCGTTGGCAAAGTCATCTAATGCCATGGTAGGGATGCGTATGAGGTAAACAGCCTTGCCCAACACCTTGCGCTTGTTATCAATGGTGACAGTCATTTCCTGCCTTTGGCATTCAACCTCGGCCCAATTGAGTGCTGCTTCAAAGACAACAATCTCTTTAGCGTTG
The DNA here is from genome assembly GCF_017654505.1 of Polyodon spathula. NCBI lineage: Eukaryota > Metazoa > Chordata > Actinopteri > Acipenseriformes > Polyodontidae > Polyodon > Polyodon spathula. The sequence goes on along the minus strand of NC_054538.1, from coordinate 58,287,829 downwards.
AGAGTCTCCCTCCTGAGGATGCTCTCCAGTGTCTGGGAATCAATGTCACAGAAGCCCTCGGATTTTAAAGCAAGCTCAGCTTGCGCATCGATCACCTCCCAGCAACGCTGGGTCAGGTCTGGCTCCTCGAACAGGCAGCTCTGTGACAACAGCACACAGGCGTTCTTGGCGCTCAAGCTGGTCTCCAGGAAGTTGACACAGGCACGTGCCAGGTGGGGGACAATATACTTCTTAGCAGCATATAATGTGGCCAGCACTGTATCAGCACCCAGATCAATCTCATCACAATATATGTACCTGCAAGAAACCAAGAAAGACTTGATTATAATATTAAAAGTTTTCACAATTAACAAGAGGTACGCATTACATTTGTGTGGATCCAAAAAAAATGAATGGGTAATATAGTTCAGCAGTTACTGCATTTAAGGATATATCCCACTGTGGCAGAGCAAAGCTCTGCCCTTTAAATTGGCAGGGATGGGGTTAACTTCCCCTACCTGCCTGGGTTTATTATGTTCAGGTGGCTGGGGTTGATTAGTTGATTAGGTTGATTAACGATCAATCAGCGCCCAGCCACCTGATATAAAAGGAGGCCTCTGCTTCTCATTTGGGAAGAAGGGAGCTGAGGAAGCAGGTTGGTGTTTGTTTTGTGGGTTTTTGAATTTTCTAAATCCAGTGAAGGCATTGCCCAGCCTGGAAACTTTATTTTTGTGAGTTTTGTTTTTGCTTTATTTGTGTTTGAGTATCTGTTATTTTGCCCTTGTGCACTTTATTTTTGTTTATTTATAATAAAATTGTTATTTTTTTGAACTGCAGACTGTCTCTGGGCCTCTATCCACTTGCCAGCCTGCCACACCCACCTTACATCACTTCAAAGACAGCAGATAAGTTATTAATAATTTAAGTTTTTGAGGTACCTCACTAAATTTGGTTTACAAACAAAAACTCTAAAATTCAACATTTTTCTATTAGTGTACTATGACCTTTCACAACTACTGTAGCTTTCCGCCAATTACCCTTTAATTATATATAAAGCTCATTTCAATAACATTATTATATGTGGTTTTATGTGGCAATAGTCAAGGAACCTCCAGTGTAATTTGCCAAATGAAAAAAAAAAATTAACTTTACAACCAAACCATACTACTATAGTATATTTAGGGCTTCTGATTTTTGGTTTTAACCAATAAACTACAATTAAAACTACAAACAACCGTGTGCAGTTGGGCAATGTCCCTACTTCCTGACTTGTATCTAACATTGACTCACTCTGAATATTTTAAACCCACCCCAACTACTGAGTGGCAGCACATTCCGACATTTCTACTGGAGACCCTGCTTCCGAGATTTAAAACACGATTACAATCATGAACGGAGGCTTGTTGACAGGATTTAAAGCTGTATTACAGTTAAGATACGGCGTATTTAAAACAGAATTTCAAATTGTGGCGAAATGTAAAAAAATGCCTATACACAAAAATCCCAGAAGAATGTGCCCGTGACCATAACGATTGAATTGTTGAAGACAACAGACACAAGGTTACTAGAAAAAAAATGCCCAAGCATTTTGTAAAGTAACTGAAAACAATAATTTCATACAGTATATAAAAAGCACCAAAAAATAAAAATAATAAAAACAGAAGCCCTACTTATATTTCAACACCTATAACGTCCAGTTTTACTAGTGCTAGTCAATGTATTTACACACATCTCTTGAAAAACAGAACCTTTTGGTTATTCCACCTACACAGAACAACCCACTCAGTTCCAATAAAATATAATCTATAACCATAAAAGAGTGGGAAAGGCTGAGTAGCCTTCATCTGCCGTGAAAATGAAAAGCTTGATCTAGTTTTGACCAATCTCTACGACAGTTTGACAGGTTAACATATGTTGGCAATGCCGTCAGTCAGGGAGTTCAAAAGGAACAATATATCATGCAACAATGATGCCAAACTCTTGAACTGATTTATAAAATCTTACAGTTGCCTTCCGACAGCACAGAGAATTTAATTGCTTGGATAAGGACTTCAAAACGTTTCTTTAGTTTTTCCTTATCGTTAGAAAATCTGGCAGGATACATACAATGAACTGCAGCATGTAAATGTACATGGAACTTTAAATTTACAAGGCAATGGGAACTGTTCATTTGTTACTGCAACTTCAGAATTCACCACTACATGGCAATGTCTAGAAATTGGAATAATGGCAGGATGCACCATTTCTCCACAGGCTTTTACCATGGCAATGGAAGTAATTTTTAGGGCATTAAAATGGGTAGTGGGAGGAGAACGCTTGGCTTGTGGAATACGACGATCTGGAATGCAATTCAAGCCCAAAAAGTCAAGGAGCATCTCTATAATTAAAAGGTAAAGTAGTGGATAAGAGATTCTACATTAACGGTGAGGCAATGGCAACAGTCTCTAAGAATCCTGTGGAATGTCTTGGGAGGTGGTATGGTCGGGACCTAAAGGACAGAGTTTGTGTGGGAGACAACAAGCAGTGCAAGGGTTGAAGAGCATAGACAGCATCGCTTTACCGTGCAAACTTAAACTCTGGTGCTTTCAGCTTGGTCTACTGTCAAGGCATCTGTGGCCATTCACTGTGTATGAGGTTTCCTTGACAACAGTAGAGAAGCTGGAAGCTTTAATCAGTTCATACGTCAGGAAATGGTTCGGAGTTCCACGCTGCCTCAGCAGAGTGGGACTCTATGGTAAAGGGATACTGCAGCTGCCAGTCTCAGCTCTAACCAAGGAGTCTAAGCGTGCCAAGGTACTATTAAAAATGACACTGCCAGAGTCACACGACAAATGTGTGAGGGAGGCAGCACCTGTGTTGAGAACTGGAAGAAAGTGGGTGGCAAAGTAAGCTCTGGAAGATGCAAAGGCTGCCCTTCATATCAGTGATATCATGGGGCAAGTTCAGCATGGAAAAGGAGGTTTTGGTGTCAGTTTAGCTCCTCCTACATGGCATAAACCAGCCCCAGCTCAACAGAGGAAGCTGATATTCAACAAGGTGCAGAAGCAAGAGAGGATGAGGTGCAAAAATGCAGTTTCCCAGGCCAAGCAGGGAGAATGGACGAGAGTGTGGAACAAAGCAAGATCGGCTTCCAAGATCTATGGACAATGGGACAAAGCAGAATTAGTTTCATCAGGTCAACATATGATGTTCTCCCATCACCACAGAACCTTAATTTATGGGTAGGCGAGGATCCATGGTGTCTTTTGTGGAATCACCAGCTACAATAAGACACATTTTGACAGGATGTAAGATGGGTCTTTTCCAAGGAAGGTTTACTTGGCATCATGACTAGGTGCTGCGATGTCTGCAAACGCCTTAGCATTGGAAGACAAGCGCAGCATGACCAACAGCAGGTTTACCCAGTGGAGGTGGGTTGTTGAGGATTTGTAGCACACTCCACAACCCGGTTTCTCACAGACATTGGATTCAGTGGTCAAAGTTGCGACGCACAGTGAAGAACTTATCTGAAGCAGCAGAGAGGCGCAGCAACTGGCTATGAGATGAAAAGATTCTGGTTGGGGACCTCAAGCACAGTAAAAAGCATTGATGTAAAGGAAGGTAAGTAAGCTCGACTTAGCTGAGTAGGGGATGGAGGAGGATGATGCTGGGACGCCAGAATCACTGTCGAGCCCTCTTAAGGTGTCATGGGCTAGTCGACAAAACACCTAGGAAAGGCTTGGTTCCCCAACACTGCCACCGCTTCCAGTGATGCGCTTACCGTAGCAACCAGTGGTGCTACAGTGGAATTATTATACAGCAAGTGTGGTTCTCGATGGTAATTAACTGAGCTACTTTGGGCAGAAAGGCATGACAGAGGTGCAAAGTGGGAAAGTGACCTTCCAGTTTCAGTGTTCCTTAGACAGCACCAATGGAACAGGTGTGCAAGATGGACAGATACCAGAACTCATATTCTAAGCCTGAAGTTGAGCTCCAAACTACGTAACACTACATTGCTGGCATAATGGCCATAAAATCTTTATACAAGTTATTCAAATTCCAAAATTTACAAATTGCACATTCCTTTTAAACCGGTCTTTTTTTCTTTGTTTTTCTTGTAGCCTTTTATAAATGTAGTGTGGGCTGGACCTTCAAGGGTGAGAAGCCATTTTGTGTCTAAAGGGCAGAGACAGTTTACAGCAGCCAGGCAGAGACAAAACATCACACACATAAACAAGTTTAAATGACATTTAACTATCATTAAATGTCTCCTTTATTGTAAATAAATAAATAAAATCAGAATTTAAAAGGTTTTCAGTCTTTAGAGGCTGTTTTAACCCTTAAGAATACCATGATCTATCCATTGCACTACAATCTAGTTACCGGGACTATCTCTGTTTTAGGAAGCCGTAGTGCAGATTCCCCAGGTAGAAGCACGATTTTTTTCAGCTGAAAAATAGAGCTCGGTGCTGCTGCTGGGAGTTGGGCTATGATACACTTTTTTCCAGCTGCATTTCTATTAAGTCGAAATATAAGAATATGAAATCACAGCATCCCCATTTAGTTTAAAAGCTTGTCGCTGAAATTATTGAAATAGTCATTGTATTGTTGTTTTATTTCTTTTTAGTTTTGCCGAAATGTATAATAGGATCAAAATAAATTGCTCAGATGAAACTAAACAGAACTCTGCTTTCATGTTAATAAATAGTTTTAAAAAATCTTAAACTTTCAGCTTTTTACAAAAGATCTGGGTCACTATTAAATGAGTCTTTGGTGGTTAAATGGATGTTTTGTTGCCATTGCTTCCAGTCTGTCCGTTCTCTGGTCGATCGGTCTACCTGCTGCCACTGGACCAACCCCCTGCGTAGCTGTGTGATCTGATGCAGAATATTTATAAATGCATCTCGACAATTCCTGCTGAACCTCAACACTGGTCCAGTAGTTCACCACATTGTCCAGCCATAAACTACAAAGGTAGTTTGATACGTAACCAAGTATTCCATGCAAATAACATCTTTCTCGCCGCTGTGAAGCGGTAACACAAATCTAGTATGGATACCTCCTGTTACTACCCCGCATAACAAAGGACGATAAAAAAAAAAAGAAAAAAACCAACAACACTCTCACCTTATACGTTTGCCGTTCATGTGAGGAAGGGTCTGCGTGATTTAAAGGCAGACTCATTTGTGCTGTGTCATGATGAAAATGGGCAGTAATATTTTACTTTAAAATGTAATGAACAAACCAACCAGGAATTACAATAAGTATAATGAATCAAATACAGAAAAAACTCAACATCTATACATCGTTTTTTTTCCATTCATTTTTATTATTTCTTTAAATTATATGGAACTATTTTTTCTCAGCTCAGTTTTAGGCAGAAGAATATTTCTAAAAAAAAAAATATATATTTTTTGTTAATTAAAAAAAAACATTTAAACCTTTTTTTAATTTTTTTTTATTTAGTTATTTAACCCATTTTATAAGCGCAATAAGGCACTTCAGGGTGTGCGATATACTCGAATATCAGAGTATATCACACACCCTGCTATGCCTTATTGCTTACGCATAGAGTTATGAGACAACATTATGAGGCAAGTAGAAAGGGACATTTTCTTAAAGGGGTAAAACAATTGTAACAATAACACCTACTTCAGCATAGCAAGGAAGGCAGCAGGTTCCACATCTGGGATTCTAATTTCATCCTTGTCCTCTGCAAGCTCTCCATAAAACATGGCAAGAAACACAGAGCTTCCAACGGCCAAGACATACTTAAAAAAAAAGAGAGAGAGAAAAAGGAAAACAAAAGTGATAAGATTAGAGGTTTTCATAATTACATTGATATTATCCGGGACTGCAAAATACTAGTTGCAGGCTCCTTTAGGATTTCTGAATACCACTAAATAACATTACATGCTGGCTCCAATGCTATGGAAAATCCCTTATATGATTTAAATTTCAATTTATTTAGGTATTTTTATTAGGTGTAGACCACTTGCTAATCATTAAGACGCTGAAATTCCATTTAACCCACTACACCATCAATTCTCTACTACCCATCAAGTTCTTTGTAAAAATTGTAAATCCCCTTAATCTCTGTGTATTTGTTATTTTGATCACCTGGTCATGTTAATTAAAATCTCTGCCTTGGACTTAAATGAACAAGAGAAGAGAAAAGGTCTAACTAATAAAAGACCTCAAAACAGGCTTTGCCTTGATTTGTCACAAACTCTTGGAGGGCCGTATTGATGCTTTTAGTGTTTGTCATCCCGAGACAAAATAGCTAAGTTGGAACACTTGTGCATCAGTTGCATCTTAGACCTAGAATATCTGTCGATAATTGGGTCCCTCTACCTGCCAGGTTTTACTGCAACATATATGTAATGCTGTAAAAACAAAACATGCCCGATGCTTTAGATTTTGATTATATGCAGAACCTAAATTATTTTAATATAAGAAACCGGTGTAGCTTTGTAGACATTTGAGTTCTCATCCTAATGCTGCTAATAATGCTTACTCTGTGTCCTGGCAACCGCTGAGTTCCCCCAGGTGGACCAACCACAAAATGAACATCTGCCATCAAGTCATTGTTAAACATCACTGCATTTCTGGAAAACAGAGAAACACAGGATATTGCATCAGAACACCTGTGCATGTATAACTATCGTGTATAAGCTACTGTCCACCCCCTCCCCATTTGCCAGATAAACAAATGTCTTTAAATTGCCAAATTCTCCAATAAAAGCAAGGTTAAATACATGCAGTTGTTGTTTGTGGAATGCACAGACTACTGTTATTGTTGTGGTACTGTCATATTTTTAGACAAAATTGATTAAAACAGAAATTTGTGCATAAGAAATCAGCATAACCTTAGCCAGAGCACTAAAACAAACTGCAATAGGGAATGCATTTATATTTTCATTATATTGTTGCCATAGTACAAGAACCCATTACCTAAGAATTCTTTTGAATTCTGTATCACTTTTAAATGGTTTGAAACATGTTTTTTTAAATAATATGGAATCATCTACAGAGATAGATCAGGTAAAATACAGACTTATCTGCAAATCTGAGAATAGCAACTAGCTTCAATATCAAATGAAAGATTACAACTCTGCCATTTAAACATGCTCTTATCTAGAATGACTACCATCTTCTGCATCTTGTGCATATCGACTGGCAATTATCACTGTGACGGAATATCACATTATAAATTGCTGTAATAAACATATGGATGTGTGTAATGGAAAGACAACTGTCTGGGCCAGATGACAACAAACAGCTTTCTTGTAATAGCTCAGTATACTGTATGCATGCACAGTAGGGTTATATTTAACAATCAGAAAACAGTTTGTGTTGCTTTAAAGCTGCAGTGTTGCAATTTTTTTAATATGCTTCTTTAAATCAGCTTTTAAAAATTCTTACATAGCTTTCTTTAAAAAAAAAAAAAAAAAAAAAAAAAAATATTTTAAGCTTGTGGAGACAAGTTTACACTCAGATTCTAGAAGCCAAACAGTTATAATATTCAACTACAGCACTGCTGCAGCAGGTAAAGGTTATTTACTCTCTACCACTTATTTTATTATTACATATTATGACTCAAGATGCAAAACAAACACTACAAAAGGCAAATAAAGAAAATGAATCTAAGGCAATTTGTTAAAAACTTTACAGCAGTATTAGTCAGAACTATAAAACAGATACTAACCGGGGAGGTCTCCCTTTCACATACCTCTCTCGGATGGTGGGGTACAGCCCTTGCCAGTTGGTAGCCGGGATAGCGTTATTGTTATTAAGATTTTGCTGATGATAGTTCTGGACAGTGGTGGTGCTGGTCGGTTTCTTCGTGGGAAAGATCTCAGCAGCCATCTTCTTTTTCTTAGTTTTCAAGGTGATTATTTCATAGCACACTGGCGGCACATTGGAGTTTGTAGGGCTCCCCTTTTTGTTACTTCTTTTCTTAGACCTGATCTTCACTGACTCTGGAAGCATCAAGAAGAAAGTGAGACATTTCATGTTCCTTCCTTTGGCATCTACCATGAGTGTGTTTACCTGCTCAGCTCAGCAGTGCATGCAAAGAACATCAAAAAGGAGTCTCCAGGATTGTTGAATGAATCAAACAGTTAACAAGTGAACTCCCCCAGGCAGGACAAGCTAGCATTTACTCACAGGTACAGCTCAGTCATCTGATAAATAAATCAACTCTTAAGTTTGATCGAGTGCTTGGCAGGCTCTTTTACTCTATATCACTGTAACTTATCTACATTTAGAGTGGCTGCAGTGAAGCTATGAGCCCCACTTTTGCATAAGGAAACCCTTTGATTTTGCCTAATATGCCTGCTACTCTGTCTGGGCTGTTTTGCTGAGGAGTTGAACGGATGAGAAGAGTAGAAATTGTAACCCTGCAGGTGGAGTCAGGCAGCCAGCAATTCTATGCCAATAGCTGGAGTCACTGTTTGTGATTGGACGTAGCAGCTCAGTGGCACCTACTGTAATTTGAAATGCTCTCTGATTAAAGAGACAGACCTCTTTTTTTCATTATATTCAGTGATGTTACTTCATTGCTGTTATTGTGAAATGTGATGTACAGGAAAGATTTATCATGTACTTACAATATTCTACAAATATAAATAAATCATAGATTTTTATTAAGGTTAGTATAAACTAATGATACAAGAGTTAAACATTTAAACTGTAAACGTAATAAAATAAATATTTTCATTTAACTTTTTAATTATATGTATTTTATTAAGTTTTAACATCTACTCTTGTGTAATGGAAATACACACTACACACCCTCTCTCACCTTTGCAATAAAGAAATCTAGGAGACAGTATACTTTTATATTTTAGCTTCTGTATGTTGCTTTGGATGTAAGCGCCTGGTGAATAATTAAATAATAAACTTTTTACCCCCCCCATATTTTAAACAAGTGTATGTCTGTACCGACAACATATATGTCATTATTTAACTTAAAACTTAAAGTACGAGCTAAAATAATGTTAATAACATTTGATTATAAGGGTACGTTTATTAAAGATGCATATTGTGGATCACTAACCGGTAAACGACCGAATATTTAAACACCTTACACGTATATTCATTTAAACACAGATTTAGAGCCTCAGTACAAACACAGTACTGTGCATGTGAATAATGCTTTAAAAAAAATTACAGAACTGTAAATGTTTTTTTTTTTTTTTTTTTTTTTTTTGTATTATGTTTAACCCTTTCCTGTCTGACATCATCAAAAAGGCAAACCACAGGTCTCTAGTCATTTTTTATCCAGAAAAAGCAGAGAAAACCTTTCAATGGCCGAGTGAGACCGATAGGAGCCGACTGAAACTGAAAAAAAGTGGCGTATCTCATAGCCCCATTCACTACAGAGATAACATGGACATAACAAAGGAGGTATCTGCTGCTGCATCCAGCGCTCAACGAATATCACATACATTTGCAGAGCTTTTTGGAGATGTTATAGTAATAAAATAATGATTTGGATCGCGTTATTGAGGAGTTTGGTGATAAAATGAGTGATCAGGAGAGGATTTATCAGTATGCAGGTCTATAAAGAGATATGTGAAAAATACAGCGAACAAGGGGTGGAGCAAGGCTGTAGATACAGTACTGAGCGTTCTTTTGCGATTCAATGCGTTTTAAACCTGTTTTACTCTAAAAATAAAATATTTTAAAACAGCGCATGTAAAATAAACAGCACGTGTGAAAATATATTGCACATATACAAGCACTGAGCAAATGGACTGCAAAGGGTTAAAACATTTTTTTTAAATCTAGCTATTCAAACCATTTCACTTTAATTGAATGAAAAAATATGACACTTATTACAATAGATCTCAAGTGTATTACTTTGACAAACAAGAACATTCATTTATACAGAATTAATTTCAAACCACATTTGTTAAAATACTATATAATGTGCCTTTTTGGCACCAACCCCTTTTTTTCAGAGCCCTGCCCAGTTAGCTCACACTAGACTTTAGAAACCGATTCTGCAAGTTTGCAACATTCACTGTAGAACAAATGGATATAAATTAAAAATAAATGATGTTCACACAGCTGTTTGTGCCAGGAGTTAAATAACTGATACCATGTGCTTTATAGTCTATAAGGCCCTGTGATTTACACTTCTAACAAAGGCTCTCAAAAACAAAATAGGCCTACTTTGCCAACTTATTGTGTAAATTGACTGTAGGAACGGAGGTGTAGTCACAAAGATGCTTATTGTAGTACAGTTGTGTATTTTTATTAGTAGCCACTCTGCTCAGGCAGCAGACTACATAAATCTGACATACAGAGCATGGGTAGAGGTTAGTTTGGCTTGACTGTGGAACTTGACTGCCTGGTGCTTACTGCATTCAAATCTTGTGACTGCTTCCTCCCTTGTAAAACCTGCCAGCCACCATATTATCTGAGCCGTACATGCGTACAACTTCCATCCCTTGCAGCAGCAGAAGGTGATGACAACCTCACAAAGCAAAATTAATCTTTTCAAAGTCTGTAGAAAATATTTGATGCAAGTACTCTTTAAAAACAAAACTTCTCCGAGGTCAAGAAACACCCTGCAAGGTCAGCTACACCTTCTTGTGAGGGGTTATGGGGATCTGGTCTACATGATAACAATGCTGGGTAATTAAAAACAAAACAAAACAAAAAAAAAAACCTTGATGTGTTCTATAATAAAATCTACTGATTTTTATTAGCACATAGTTTTAACACACACACACGCACCAAATCACTGTGAGTAGTGTTCAGTGGGCTTGATTCTCTCAACATACTAACAGCAGCAGACTAATGGATGACTATAAATGCAAACGTGTGAATTGATTCTGCATATTTATTACGCTTTGTGAAAGCAGGGTTCTCCCCAGGCCTTTTCAGCTGGACAGGCCAAAGCAGCTGTCGCCGGGTTCATATAATAGAGACTGTATGCCTTTAAGAAGAAAGGCGTGATGGGATATCAACTGACATACAAATACTTAAGTGCTGGATTATTATACTCCGGTACCATGCAACAGTTATGATGGTGACCAAACGTGTGAGAGTACTGTTGTGTTACAAAAAAATAGTTAAAATGAACAGTTAAATTAAAAAAAAATGTAGAACAGCAAAAAACAAAAATAGACATGCATTAACAAAATGCCCTGAAACCTTAACATAAAGACAGCAACTTAAATGAAGCAATAAGCGCAATAATTGTGAGAAGTGAAAAGGTTACTGTTTTTTTTTTTTGTGAACTCTAGTACCCCTACGTTATCTTTCCCCAGTCAAATCGTACACAGTGCCTAAATAAGCACAGTAATTTACCATAAACAGTAATGAAAAAGAATGCAGAATATAAAAAAGCACAACCAGATAGTCAATGAAAGACAACACATTATTCAAATTCTTTATCGTATTATATATTTAAGGTAAAAGGCAAGTTTTATTTTTCTATTAGACGTGCTCCCGATTATAATGTTCTGCTACCTGGCTGAACAAAACTCCTGGGGAGAACCCTGGAAAGGACCAGAACACAAATGTTCTTCAAATACAGTTCAATCTGTACCAGGTGTTCACATTCAATATAGTAAAGCCCATCGCATCTCAATTTTTATTTAGTGAACATACTGTGTCGCCCAATTGCTTATAATGAAAACATGTATTACGTTTTCCTTTCAATTGTAAATAAAAATGTGATTTGATATAACTTAATTAAAACGCTATTAATAATAAATGAATCGGTATATATCAACAGTTAAGAATTCTGTAAATACTGTCTAATAGTCAAAAAGTACAATGCTTATGAGGTTGTCACGGCTTGTTTTCAACAGACATCAGCACGGATATTATATATAAACGAACAAAATACCTTGTGTGTGTGTGTGTTTTGTTTTTTTATAGAGTGCGCACACATACATGTATCTCCAGTCAAATGACTGAATGCGGTGAACTCACTGGTTTCTGACTTTGAGACTTGCGAGCTGGTATAACAAACACACTGCCCGATGTGAGGGAATCGCAAAATATTAAACATGTTTAAACTGATCGATCGATTAGCCGATCCTGTAAAATCACATTGCAGAGCATAACACACTGCCCGATGCGACTGAAAAATTGCGTCGCTATTGATTGCATCGGGCAGTGTGTCCAGGGATTAATAGTGTTTTTTTTTTTTTTTAAACCCACATGGGATGCAAATTTGCAAAACCAGTAGATCTTTTACCTAAATATTTCTAACCAGTCTATTCAACACACACTTCTACCATGAGGTTGTTTTGCATTTACTGTAAACATAAAACTCTTGTAATAACAGAAAAATCGGTAGGGCTACTTTTCATACAAATTTTTTAAAAAAGCACAGCTTGTTCAATCTAACAAGAAAGCTTGCAGAAAAAAATAGTGTACCCACGTGATTCCTCCCTTGTCTTCATAACATACGTGTCATTCAAAAGAATTATTCTGTATGAAAGCAATCATTGAACTTAAAAATATGTTTGACGTTATTGGTTCTGCACTGGATGTACCAGTAAGTCTCTGGGGTTCAACCATGTTTTAGACTATGAAAATATTTGTTCTACTTACATTTAAATGTATTTGCATATTTATGTTCTTGGAAATTATAATTCATTGTATTAAATAAACATGGAATTTTCTGCTGGTTGAAACAGGACATGTGTATTGTGCACTGTTGCTCTTATCAACAGGATTTAACAAGATACCAGTAGTTATCCTAAATACATGCATAGACATTTACAGTCAGATTTTTCAAAGGAACATTTTTTGGGAGAAAATAGAGGTTGCAATGCATTTTTTTTTGCCACATAAATTATACGTCTCGATTTTAAACAGGGGCAGGTTAATTTCTTCTGCTCGCAACGCCCTTTGCGACTCCTGCTTATGACTCATTTAACTACACGACAATTGATTTTCAGGTTAGTTAACAAGCCAATTAGTCACATTTCAATAGTTTCGACTTTCACTTAGCTGGAAAACAATGAGCCAGCGCACAAGTAGTCCCAACAATGGGAACAACAAAGGAAAAATACATTCTTAGCACTAAGGCTGGGGCGAAGCCTAATTTTTCACTATCGATATATCATTCTCCAAAAACGCTGATGCATCGATTCACCGACGTTATGAAAGGCTAAAAAAACAACAATGCAGCAATACATGTGGAGCTGTGAATTATTGTACAACGTTGCAAGTAACGCTTTAAAAACTGTTAGGCATATTAATTTGATTACATCAATTTAGTAAATAAATATATTAAATGATTGTTTTTTTACCTTATTCGTGTTGATTTGTACCAGTTGGGAGTCAAAGCAAAATAAAAAGTTGTTTCAATCCATAACCAGTCAGAGTAACAACCAATCAAAAGAAAAACTATGCAGGGCATTTTAATAAAACGCAAAATAACAGCAGTGCGTTTCTAAAATGCAGATGTAAAAGACAACATTTCCCTTTTTCATCCCTATCCACTGCTCCCTGCATCATCTTTAAGAATAATAAACAAATACAAAGTCTGCGGAGGTCCCATGTAGTGTACCAGCAGAACAGTGTTTTAGCTGCCAGAACAGAGTGCAGACCAGCAAATGCTGTCATTTACATGAGGATCATCTAAAACATTACAATTTCAATGGAAGCTCCTGAGAATTATTAAGACTTTGCTTTCTCTGATATATTATTTGAACAATACCAAAACTGCTTCAGAACCAGTCCATAAAACTAGTTGAAACTGTTGAGTTTATTTGAAAAGCCACTGTCTTTTCCATTACCTTTTGCAAACTTGTGGTGAAAGATCCATTTACCAATTCATCTATTGCATCAGTGTTTTTTTGCTATTTTTTTTTTTCTATATGGGCCAATTTTGGTGCTTCATTCCTGCAAAATTATACAGTATTATAGCACAATAATGCTAGTGAAGTAAGTGTATTATATGTGTACAGTTTTATTTTTGATGGACAATGAGACAATTCTGATTTATTGGGTCTCAAATGACAGATTCACCAATTGAGTCTAAGTGCATTTTCTTTGTCAAGGCCGATTTTGATGCATTATTCCTCCAAAATTCTACAGTAATTTTTCTTGAAATTCATAATAATGCTAGTCAAGCAAGTGTAATACAAGTGTACAGTTGTATTTCTAATAGACAATGGGGGATTTCAATTTATTGCATCTCCATAATGACAGATTATCTAATTCACCAAGTGTTGTTTTCTGAGCCAAGTTTGATACATAATTTCTCCAGAATTAAAATTTATGGCAGTCCGGGACAGTGGCGGGTTTACAATGGAACCGGGCCCACGTTCGGAAGGGACCCATGACTATATATACATCATGAATATATATGTGTGTGTGTGTATATATATATATATATATATATATACACACACACACACACGCACACACGCACACACACACACACTGAACAAAAATATAAGCGCAACATGCAACACCTTCAAAGATTTTACTGATTTACAGTTCATATAAGGAAATCAGTCAATTGAAATAAATTCATTAGGCCCTAATCTATGGATTTCACATGACTGGGAATACAGATATAAATCTGTTGGTCACAGATACCTTAAAAAAAAAAAAAAAAAAAAAGGTAGGGGCATGGATCAGAAAACCAGTCAGTATCTGGTGTGACCACCTGTTGCATCATGCAGCACAACACATCTCCTTCGCATCGAGTTGATCAGGCTGTTGATTGTGGCCTGTGGAAAGTTGTCCCACTCCACTTCAATGGCTGTGCGAAGTTGCTGGATATTGGCGGGAACTGGAAGACGCTGTCGTACACGTCGATCCCAAACATGCTCAATGGGTGACATGTCTGCCGAGTATGCAGGCTATGGAAGAACTGGGACATTTTCAGCTTCCAGGAATTATGTACAGATCCTTGCGACATGGGGCAGTGCATTATCATGCTGAAACGTGATGGCGGCGGATGAATGGCACGACAATGGGCCTCAAGATCTCGTCACGGTATCGCTGTGCATTCAAATTGCCATCGATAAAATGTAAATGTGTTCGTTGTCCGTAGCTTATGAAGAAGTCGGATGTGGAGGTCCTGGGCTGGCATGTTTACACGTGGTCTGTGGTTGTGAGGCCGGTTGGACGTACCGCCAAATTCTCTAAAACAATGTTGGAGGCGGCCTATGGTAGAGAAATGAACATTCAATTCTGTGGCAACAGCTCTGGTGGAGATTCCAGCAGTCAGCATGCCAACTGCATGCTCCCTCAAAACTTGAGACATCTGTGGAATTGTGTTGTGTGACAAAACTGCACATTTTAGAGTGGCCTTTTATTGTCCCCAGCTCAAGGTGTACCTGTGTAATGATCATGCTGTTTAATCAGCTTCCTGATACGCCACACCAGTCAGGTGGATGGATTATCTTGGCAAAGGAGAAATGCTCACTAACAGGGATGTAAACAAATTTGTGCACAAAATTTGAGAGAAATAAGCTTTTCGTGCGTATGGAAAATTTCTGGGATCTTATTTCAGCTCTTGAAACATGAGACCAACACTTTACATATTGTGTTTATATTTTTGTTCAGTATATATATATATATATATATATATATATATATATATATATATATATATATATATATACGCTTTTCTAAATTTTTTTATTTTTTTTAAATGTACACATTGCAATACATTTCCATAGAGAATATGTATATTTAAAGAATGTTATGATACATTTTTTAAAATATATATTATTTGAAACGTGTAACAGAAACATTCTCTTTATAGCTTCTGTACTTTTTACACACTTCAGGCATTTACAGGCATGTGGCTTCACTATCACAGTCAGCCTTGGCATTGCCTGACACACATGCATGCGTGCACGCTGCAGGCACGGGTGAGAGCAACTGAAGTGTTGCCATTGGTAAGTGATTTGCATGCAAAAACATTTAAGTGGCGCTCAGAAGCGCAAACGTAAAGCTGTTGTAACTACTGCTGCAGGTTGCAGACTGTTGATGCTGGCATCCAAAAACACTGGCTAGATATGGCCCCCAATTCGTGCAGAAATCATGATGGAAATTACTCTAACCCATGAAGACAATAAAGACAGAACAAGGTAATTCTGACTCTTTATGCATTCTCTTTTAACCATTCAGTACATTTGCTTCAGATCAATCAAGTTTTCCCAAAACTAATGTATCAGAAATGAAAACTGATACAGCTGACTGATTTGTTGCTTTTTACAGTTATGGTATTAGATTTGCATTCCCCAAACGTTTATTCAGCTAAAGCTAACTGAATATTTCTTGAATGCTGTGGTCTCTTTTTCCAACAGGTCTGAAACTCACTGCACGTGACCGGATTGTGATGTTGCAAATAATATCAACAACAAACCTGAGGCAGAAATGCATTTTCTATGTATAATTTAGTTAGCTAAATAGTATTTGCTCTAATCTTTTAGTCAAATACAGAATGCCATTCATATTTAGTCTTGTTTAGACAAATTTAGTTTAGCAGTATTATACACATGTTTAGAAGAAAATATATATAGGTTGCTAACAACAAAATACATTGACAAAATAAAACTAATACGCTAAATGTAGCCGGTTTTACTTGTTTAAGTGTTACAAAATATGGTATATCCATGAATTAGTGTTAAACTGTTTATGACTGTGTTTGAGGGAAAGTGTTTTCGGAGTAGGTAGCTATAGTGTTTTGGTCTTGAAAGGGAGTATTTCGGACATGAATTTAAAGCGAAGAAGAGTGTTTCGAACGTAGCTCATGACACTCTAGACTTGTGTTATCAACTTACATTCAAAACACTAAAGTGTTTTATACTGTCAAGTGTTTTGAGTGTCCAGCACACAAAACTCAAGCTGATAATTCATATGAGAAATGTGAAGGGTGAGAAAGTGTTAAGTTTCCTTTTTAGTAGGAGCAGCTCACAGCTGGTGTTTCTGCCAGCTTTGCCTTTTGTTAGCTGTTTTTTTTTTTACCCAATGTTTTGTTAATGTATTTTATGTACACTTGTATGTATGTCCTTCTGCACTAGGACTACCATTGCTGGTACCCAGTGGCAGCCTCCTGCATCTGCAACCCAAACTTGTAAATACTGTAAATAAAGCCTGTGCACCTGTGTGTCAAAGACAACTTCTGTCTCAATCTCCAGTTTTATTACAGTGTTTCTTATACCCAGTATTATTACAAGGGGAAAAAATGGGGGCCCATAAATTTGTTTGGCGCCAGGCCCACAAAAGGTTAATGTGAATGGCTACTGAAGCCTTTACTAGTAGGTAAGGCGTGACTGCAGGCTGTTTGTGATTCTAAATCAGACTTCACACAGCTTTGTTACAGTGTCTATATCCAATCTGTATCACTGCATAACTTGTTTTAGAGTCAGCCCTAGAAATTTCTGACAAGGCAGTAATATTCTGGGTTTAGTGTTGGGTCGTTTTGTCCTCATCCCTTCCCTCCTGCTGTAGTCGAAGAATTGGAAGCGCTTCGATATTCTCCATTGTAGATTACAGTTCAGTAGCCCTTGTCAACGATCGCAGTTTAAATAAGACAAGAGGGGGCATGTCTTAATTAGCAAGTGTATTTTGCACCTTTTGAAAATAAGGCGGTAGTTGCCAAACAGAGCCAATTATGAATTGCAACTGCTTAACAAGCTGTAATGCGAGTGTATTCTGGAGTCGCATAGGTGTTTTGCTAACTGTTTTCCCCTCTGCCACTTTCAAAAATCAGGCTGTGTAGTATTCATTAATGCCAAAGCATCACCTATAAAACATGACATCAGTTTTTTTTTTTTTTTTTTTTAAAGACGCTTGATGTAATAATTGAAAAAAAAGCAGCCCAGAATGTACTTCAACAAACAAGACATCACCTAATTTCATACACATCGGTAAAACCTGTTTAATTACTTTATGCACAACGGCACTGTAAGATTATACCTCTGTTCTAAACGACAGTGTGCAAACCAAAACAGTCACATGAAGACAACCTCGGCATTGATATTTATAACCAAATATCAAATATTTACATTTAACTTTAAAAAGGAGTCTGTCCCTGGATAGATTTTATTAGCTTAATAACGTGTGTCGTAGAGTATTAACAAGTACGATGTTTTGGAAGGACGCAGCTAATCCAAACATATTTACGTGCTTCTGTGCTACGTTTTTGGCACAGGCTTATAAATTCCGTTTCCTGTGCCACATCCACTAATAGACTGGTCCAAAATGAGCATTTATAATAAACACACTGAAACACAAAATAACAAATAAATAAGAATAATAATTAAAAAAAAAAAAAAAAAAATCACCGACAACTCGTTTTCTTTTTTCTTACCTAATGGTCTACTAGTTTATTGAATAACTAAGCACCCCCGTCCATTTCAAATAGTTCGTTCCATTGTATGTTCAATGGTCATTATTCCTAATTATTTCAAAATTTAAAAGTCAACATATAAGTAAATGGGATCGACTTTTGTAAATAACTTAAATGATATGTCTACAGACTATAGGTTTTGGGGGAAAAAATCTATATTTCATTTAATTTTACCTACGTGCACTTACTAGTTTCAAATGGAACCGACTGTATCTACTTGTAAACACTAGCCAAAGTCAAATACATACTGGTGATAAACGTTTGCTCGTTTTATTAAAAATAAATAAATAAATACTTACCATTGTTTTCTTCGTCTTTTTCTTCCAAAAGACCATCAAAAACTCGAACACAAACGACTGTAGTTTTCAAGTAACTGAGGGAAAAGACTATCTCAAAAAAATGACAGCGCCTCTATCACATTCGTGCAGCCACAAAACATATTTTTTGGCGATTGATTACCAGCAATAACATGAAAAATAAAAGAAGCATCCTAAATTGAATATTGTACATATGTATCGCTGGTGAAAATGGCAAGCACGAAAAGTTTTCTATCAAATCAAAACTATTGTTTCTGAACTGTAGTGTAACTGCAGGTACTTACTGAGAAGTGCCCCTAATAAGGCCCCTTTGCTAAGTTTTATGGGAATCACTAGGGTGAGGTGGACTGGACAGGGCGGACTGAATGTATGTTAGTTAGGATACCATTTTTCCTGTTTTTATTATTTCCGAAACTTACAATAATAAAAAAATGGAAAAACTGCAACTCCACTGGAGAAGATCTTTACTGCAGTATATATTTTACATAGTTATGTATTTACATATACATAACTAAAAATATATTGCAGTGTATATTTTTAGTTATGTATGTTTTTTTTCCTGTCACATTTCATTCAAAATTACTTAAAATTTTACTGTAAAATCAGCTGAAAATTAAATGTTTAATTATCTATTTTTATTTTATTTCTACAGCACTAGTGCATCACGTGTAAATTGCACATTACATATAAACACATATTTTAAATAAATAACTGATAAACAAGTGTCACATTTTCTAACTGTATTCTGAAACTTGGGTCTCGGGACAAACAGTCTGGGCTTCCTGCCAAGCTACCTGTTCACCTGACAACAGTGATCTGGGTGCGTTGTTAAATTCACCGCTGCATGCACCGATATAAAGCAGATTCACCAAACCGTTGTTAAATTCACCAGGAGTTGCTTAACAAACTGTAGTTAAATTCACCGGTGCGTCGCCGCTGAAGCAGCGGATTCACCAGGGTTGAGAGTCGGTGAACTGCAGAAAAAACAAAATGGCCGCCCCCACTGTAGAAGTTTGTCTTGTATACGGAGATACAGTACTATATTATCAATATAGTTATAGATTCAGAGACGCCAGATCTTTTGCAAATGTGTAGTTGTGTATTTTTAATAAATATATAATAGTGCTAATAAATATACTGATAAACAATATCACATTTGCCAGCTTATCCAGAGTAGCCGACTGAGCTAGTGGCGTACAGAATTCAATGTGAGAGAACAGATTTATTTATTTATTTATTTATTTATTTATTTATTTATTTATTTATATTTTTAGTGTATGTTATTTGTCCTTTTGTACTTCAAACAAATATGTTGCGAAAAGTGGGCGAACTGTATTTGAAAGTGTATCCATTAATATATTTATAAATATTTACAGTTGCAGCTTCTTTCTACATTTTATGTAACAATATAGATCCTAATTTGTCGGTAATTATAACTAAACCTTTGTCCCAATACTCTCTCACCTCGCACAGGTCAACCACAGCCTTGCATGCTGCAGCAGCAACCTTTCTATTAAAATTGTTGTTAATTTATTTATTTGTTTGTTTGTTTGTATTGCATAGACACAAAATTCTAACAAGAATATACAAGAGAAATTATTTTAAAACATATCTAAATAAATTACCTCAAATGTATAAATTGCCAGGGATATTGCATTCTCATTTTTTGAATAAATCAGAAACAGCAGAGTTTTTTTAAATAAAATAATATATTGTCACCACCAAACTATACCTTTTCACTCACTTTTCTGGTAATAGAATGCTGCTTATCATTCTTAAAGTTTGTATGAATACAATGATAAAGTAAATGAAATATAGTTCCTCTTTCCATATTACAAAACACACAATTGTAATCTATCTCAAGTTTAAATCTAACCAGGACAGGTTTTACAAGATAAATCCTATGAACAATCTTATAAGGTATCTCTTTGTTGATGAGACAATACCTATTGGGGACCTTGAAAATATTCAAAATACTATCCTTATTTTTAATATAGTTCTTTATCCAACTTACTTTAAAAATAATAATTGAAGTCTTAGAATCCAAAACATTAAGACCACCTTGTTCTTGGGTGTTACAAAGTATATCCTTCTTTAAATAACGAGGTTTGTTTTTCCAAATGAAATTATATAAAATTTTATCCAGCTAATTTATTGCATTTTGAGGTACATCTAATGAAAGTAATGTCTAAACTGTTCTGGATAATCCTTCTGTCTTTGATAGTAAAACATGTCCAAATAGAGATATATCCCTCGACAGCCAGAAATTAAATTTTCTTTTAGTTTTTTTTCTATAATGGGACTAAAGTTTAACCTACTTCTTTCATTTTGATCTTTACAAATCTTAATTTCAAGATATGTAATTACATTTTTTTATTGGAATATCACATATTCTATCTGCTCATCTCTCCTCTCAATGACTCTACTTTAAAAAATTGGAAAATCTTATCTTCCGGTCCCCTCTTTCTTTTCTTCCCCTGAATACTAGGGTTTGTCTACCGTGAAACTACTGCTGCAGACACGCCCGGTAATTCATTCTCGATGGATGAGGCAATCAGGACTGGAGGCCTAATACAGGGCCTCCCCCCCAATTGCCTCATCAATGGGGGTGAACCACGGCTACGACGCAGTCATGGCTTCCCCTGCCTCTGTCCCTGTGCCCGTTGGAGGGCATTTCAACTCTTATAACAAAATTTATGGACACACTGGGACAGTAGGTAATGTATCTGTGTGCCTGACTGTATAACAGTGTATAACATGTGAAATTGGTATTATGACAATGTCAACTCAAACAATCATTTTAGGTAGCCTCTAATTCCACTGAAACAACATTGAGCCATTATGCTTAAATATAAAGCACAAACAACATATAAAGGCTTGCAAGTAAGAAGAAATAAACTACAGTAATTATACATTGTAAAATAATAATGTAGATACCAGATTTCTGATATTGAAAGTTGGATAAGTACTGCACCACAGAATTACACTGCTTTCTGACATGTCATTTTGACCTTGTACGACTACTTCAATTTTTTTTTTAATTACTAATTGCAATTGTAGACGAACTCCGTCTTCTTGGGCTCCATTTTTGTGCTCTGTCTTTAAGACGCAATGTTTGATGGGATTAACACAATGTTTGGTGGGTTATAAAAAGAAAATCTCTTCCACAGAAGTGTACAGTGCTTGTACGCTTCGGGAACGCCACTTGAAGGCCCCTTTGAAGGAAGCATTTTATGTTCCCTATGGATTGGAGCACCCCTTAACATGCCTGCCGCCCACTTCTGCCATTTGATCTTCACTTTGTAGGACGCATTTTCATGAATTGGAACACAGCCCTTGTCTATATAGAGGATCTTTGCTGACAACCAGGCACAGGAAACAGCAAGTAGTCACCCATATGTCACATCCTGTGGCCAGTTTCAAAATATTATATATATGTGTGTGTATATATATATATATATATATATATATATATATATATATATATACACACACACACACACACACACACACACAGATGAAGGTTATATTTCAAACATAGGACTCGGTAATTTTTTGGACTTGGATGTACTATAAAAAAAAAAATAGATGGGCCTCTTCAGTAGTTACAGGAAAACACAATTCCATCTGTGATTGCTGTGAATTTATAAATTACTTGACCTTCAGTTTCTTAACGACATTAAATATTTAGAAACTGGAAGTCAAAAGAATTAAATACTGTAGTGTCTTTGGTGTTTACCTTTATAAAAGGACACATATATATATATATATCATATTATACTTATCATAGTATATATATAATATTATATTCTATAAGATTCTATATAAAACATCTTAAATTGTTTACTTTAAACTATTACCAGAAACAGGGTGTTTTAAACTGCAACAGGAATATTGCCATCCTTGAACAGAAAAGTGATTGACTTCTCACTATAGCCTGTTATTCATTGTACTGTGTATATCACGTTAACATGGGGTAAATAACTCACAACTGGAAAACACCAGCAATCTTTTTATAAAGGATTGTGGTATTTATAGTCACCATTTTTGAGATCTGTAAAATATACCTCATGACATCTTTGCAGAGTTGCCAAGGATTGATTATCCCAAAGAGTGAGACTTCCAGCCCCTGAGTGAGATTTCCAGGCCAGAGTGAGACTTTCCAGCTGGTGTGCTATGTCTTTGTTTAAGGCAGGGCCTCTCATCTCTGGTCCTTGGGGACACCCAAGAACCAGGTTTTTAATCCAACCTGCACTTCATAGTTTATTTTAAAATGTACACTGCTTAATATTCCATATGAACCAAATGTATACTAAAATCTAGGACATGTGAGAGCTATATATGCAAAGCAAACCAGTGTAGATTTTAATATAAACAATTAGTTGCTAGCAGTGTTGGGCAAGTTACTGAAAAAAAGTAACAAGTTACTCATTTCTTCAGAAAAAAAAAAAAAAAAAAACTAATGTAATGTCCTTACTGATTACTTAATAAAAAAAAAAAAGTAGCGTCTTATATTACTTGTTATATTACTCATTATATTTCTTTCTCTTGTCTTGTCCTGCGAAACAGTTGTGATTATTGTTTACTATTTAATTATATGCTTGGCAATTTTTTAATTAAATGTGTCAAACAGGTTTTAAAAATAGTAAATTGTAATCATTCAAATACATGCGACTTTGCGGAAGTCATAAGGAGTGAAAACAAAAAGCAACTACATAAAGTAGGAAAAAAATGACAATGTTTATAAAACATTGTGTTACATAAATTCCTTAATGCAATAGATACACACATGCATTTTGTAGATACATATTATATATCTATGCATCAATTATACTGTAGTATTTTGCATATGCATGCAATTTGGGTTCCTCAAAGCGTATTCAGTCAAACTATTTTAAACATTTTGTTTATAAACCTAAATAGTCCTTGTTGTATTGCATCAAAAGTAGGTTACTGGAGAAGATGTTTATGTACCTGTCGGGATCTGTTACCACTTTACTGAGCTCTGTACTCAAGCCAGTTTATCTTGATTGTGTGCACGTACGTAGTGAGAGCTGTTTTCTTCAGGCAGAGTTTCTATGTGTTTAAGGAAAGTAGCAGTTACTTTAAAGACTGCCGTAAGCTGAGTTGTTATTGTCGTGCTGACTGAAAATAAGGTGCAGCATACTAAAATATTGTTGCGGCGGCTTGCTACGGGTTCTGCGGGAGAAAGATACACTGCAACAAATGATTTCTTTGGCGCTGAAAAGGCCGTTTAATGCTGAATAGGATTGGCGCTTATAAGTGTCATTGTTTTATTCTGCAGATGGTCTTGCTGCTGTCACACGCTCCTAGCACACTCCTCGACAACAGCACGTAGCTGCGCCTTACATAGAGTCCAGCAGGCGGGAAAGAGCGGACCTGGTTTGACCCAGGCTGCAGCAGCTACACAGACAGACGGTGAACAACACAAATCCCGCCCCCCAGCAGTTCAATGCAGCACTATAAAGTCCCACTCAGCAGTCCTGCGAGACCCGACGCTACAATACTGTCTCCCTGGGGCGCAGTCCTGTTATCGTCATACACCAGTTCCACTATTTCTCTCTGACCCCTCCCCCTTAATTAGAATATTTCCTCTCAGTAATTGGGAACTTTCGCTTCCAAAGTTTTGCAATACAGTTATTCAGAACTGCAGCAGTAAAAATGCCGTTTAATTCCAAAGGTAAGGTATAGGTTAACAACTTGATATTTGAAATACTCACAAAGTCACAAAAATCTATTATTATGCACAGAAAATAATTGATCGTATAATGAACATTTTAATGCACTTTGTTTTCAAGGTAAATTATCATTATTTTTTAATTGACCCAATTTACAGTATGAACCTCTTTGTATTATCTGCAAAAATAAAAACCAGTCACACCCACACACTATTTATTTATGTATTTATTTAGAGTTAGTAAGAGCCATTTGGGGTTACGCAGGGAAATCTGAACCCATTTTTATCAGGAAAGTTGAGTGGTTCAACATATAGTACATTAATACAGCCCCCTGGGCCCTGTAGAGATAATACAGCCCCTGGTAATAGAGCCCACATAGCGGTAATAGAGCCCCCGGGGCCCTATAGTGGCAATAGAGCCCCCATAGTGGTAATAGAGCCCCCGGGGCCCTATAGTGGTAATAGAGCCCCCATAATGGTAATAGAGCCCCCAGGGCCCTGTAGTGATAATACAGCCCCCATAGTGGTAGTAGAGCCCCCGGGGCCCCATAGTGGTAATAAAGCACCTGGGGCCCCGTATTAGTAATAGAGCACCCGGGGCCCTGTAGTAATAATACAGCCCCCAGGGCCCTGTAGTAGTAATAGAGCCCCCGGGGCCCCACAGTGGTACTAGAGCCCCCGGGGCCCCATAGTGGTAATAGAGCCCCCGGGTCCCCGTAGTGGTAATAGAGCCCCCGGGGCCCTGTAGTGGTAATAGAGCCCCCAGGACCCTGTAGTGGTAATATAGGCCCCTGGACCCCGTATGGGTAATAGATCACCTGGGGCCCTGTACTTTTCATAAAAACTTCATCATTACTGACTATTGTGCTACATGTTAAATAAAGCTTTCAAAGCCTTGCAATTTATAGTATACAACCTCAGACTGAGTTTGCGCGATAGAAATATATATTTTTGCATTTTTGATTTTTCATATAATGTACAAATATTTTGTTTATGATGGAAAACCGTAAGATAGATTTAAAGTATCTCTATTGTATTATAAATTAAACTAGACTGGTATGGTTTCTTTTTTCAAAGACAAAGATGAAAATACATTGCCTTAGATTAAATTATAATTGCTTATTAAATACTAAATGGAAAAAATTACTTACCAAGGTATTGAAATGGAAAGTTATCCACATCGAAGCTCATTATTTTTGAATTTCAGGCCGGAACATGCCCTCAAAATGATGTATCAGTATGATGAGGGGGTGGGAGTAAGGGGTGGCACTTACAGCTGGAGAGGCAGGGCTAGCTCTCCTGGGGATGATCTCAGGGAGTATTTTAGTAAAGCCCCATGCCGGTTCTGTCCAATGAGGCCCTGGGTGTATTGCTGTCTCTTGCAGCACCTAAGTAAAAAGATTTTAAATCTTATATAAAGTGGCTTTCAAAAGTATTCACCCTCCTTGGACTTTTTCACATTTTATTGTGTTACAGAATCAATCTGGATTTAATTAGGAGCTTTTGCCAATGATCACCACAAAAAAAGTCCATAATGTTAAAGTAAAAAATAAAATCTACAAATTGTTCTAAATTATTTACAAATACAAAACAGCAAATAATTGATTGCATAAGTATTCACCCCCTTGAGTCAATATTTGGTAGAGGCACCTTTGGCA
The DNA here is from genome assembly GCF_017654505.1 of Polyodon spathula. Lineage (NCBI taxonomy): Eukaryota > Metazoa > Chordata > Actinopteri > Acipenseriformes > Polyodontidae > Polyodon > Polyodon spathula. The sequence continues at coordinate 58,261,843 of NC_054538.1, read as the reverse complement.
GCAATTACAGCCATGAGTCTATTTGGATAAGTCTCTACCAGCTTTGCACATCTGGACACTGCAATTTTTGCCCATTCTTCTTTGTAAAATTGCTCAAGCTCCGTAAAGTTGGATGGGGACATTTGGTGAACAGCAATTTTCAACTCTTTCCACATATTCTCTATTGGATTGAGGTCCGGGCTTTGACTGGGCCACTCCAGGGACATTGACCTTTTTGTTTTTAAGCCACTCCAGTGTGGATTTGGCTATATGTTTTGGGTCATTGTCCTGCTGGAAGATAAATCTTTTCCCAAGTCCCAGGTCTCTTGCAGACTTTAGCAAGTTTTCCTCCAGGATTTCTCTGTACTTTGCTGCATCCATTTTGCCCTCTATCTTCACAAACTTTCCAGGCCCTGACGCAGAGAAACATCCCAATAGCATGATGCTGCCACCACCATGCTTCACGGCAGGGATGGTGTTCTCAGGATGATGTACGGTGTTAGGCTTGCGCCAAACATAGCGCTTAGCGTTGAGGCCAAAAAGCTCTATTTTGGTCTCATCAGACCATAGAATCTTCTTCCACTTTGTCTCAGTCTCCCACATGCCTTCTGGCAAACTCGAGCCGAGATTTGATGTGAGTTTTTTTCAACAATGGCTTTCTTTTTGACATTCTCCCATAAAGGCCAGTTTTGTGAAGCACTCAGGCTATTGTTGCCATATGCACAGTGTCTCTCTGTAACTCCTTTAGAATTGCCGTAGGCCTCTTGGTGGACTCCCTGACTAGTGCCCTTCTCGTCCGGATACTCAGTTTTTGAAGATGGCCTATTCTAGACAGGTTCACAGTTGTGCCATATTCTCTCCATTTCTTAATAATGGACTTTACTGTGCTCCAGGGGATATTCAACTCAATTAAAAAATGTTCTTATATCCTACCCCTGATTGGTGCTTTTGAAGAACCTTATTCCGGAATTCCTTTGAACGTTCCTTCTTCTGTCTTCCGTCTTCACAATGTAGTGTTTGTTAGGAAATGTACTAATCAACTGTTGGACCTCCCAGAGACAGGTGTATTTAACCTGAAATCATGTGAAACACCTTAATTGCACACAGGTGGACTCCATTCAACTAATTATGTGACTTCTAAAGACAATTGTTTGCACCAGAGCTTATTTAGGTGTGTCATAGCAAAGGGGGTGAATACTTACGCAATCAATTATTTTCTGTTTTGTATTTGTAATTAATTTAGAACAATTTGTAGATTTTATTTGTCACTTTGATATTATGGACTTTTTTTGTGTTGATCATTGGCAAAAACTCCTAATTAAATCCACTTTGATTCCATGTTGTAACACAATAAAATGTGGAAAAGTCCAAGGGGGTGAATACTTTTGAGAGCCACTGTGTATATATATATATATATATATATATATATATATATATATATATATATATATATATATATATATATATATATATATATATGTATATGACTCTCAGAATGTGTGAGATAAACTTAAGAATGCAGCATGAGAGAGTGATAATACATGAGACTTGACATGACTGTCTTTGTGAAAAACAATGTAATGAGGTCAAAACTCATGTGATATCATAGGATTTCAGTTTTTATGTGTGTCTTTTACTCTGACTTTTCTACTCTCCTGTAAGAATTCAATTGATACCTGTTAAGCCATTCATGTATCTCAATCACAACTGAGAAACATGTTTATAGTAAAATTGATTTAATTTACAAGTTATTTATATGAAACAACTAAGTGGGCTTTTAAATTGGCCATGTCTTAATTTTAAATTTAAATGCAGAACGTACAAACGAGATCGCAACATGTTAACAAACTACTAATCTTTATTAAAGCTATAATGGAAAATAAAGTATTTTATGCTGGACACACTTTATTGCAATCATTATGCGTAACTGTATTTACAATAATAAAGAAGAGTCGCTTCTTTTTTTAAATGAAAAAGTATCAATTTAACTAACGTGTTTCTCAGTTGTGATTGAGATAACTGAATGGCTTAACAAGTACCAATTGAATTCTTACAGTAGAAAAGGCAGGGTAAAACATCAAAACCAGAGACCATAGTTATCATTTATCTTACAAAGGAAAAATAGCAATCATTTAATCAGATGTTTATGAAAATAACATTTATAATTGACTTGACCTTGGCATTAATGTTTTTTTCATCACTTTTGATGCAAAAAATAATAATAAAATAGAAATGTAATTAATACATTTCTTTCAAACTAAATATTGAACAAGTGGTTTAGGGTTCAAATACTTATTAAAATAATTTGGAGGTTCAATGTTTACATGAGGACAGTAGTCAAAACAATATAACCACATAATTTGGCATCACCTAGAAAGAGTGGCCCCCAGAGACATAATGTAGAGCTAGGGTAATATCAGTCAACACACTTGTCAAATAAGCTTCAGTGACATTGCAATATTATTTAATTAAAAGAAATCATAGCAAAAGGGCAGACTAGGACTGTTTGACCAGGATTTTGAAAAGTTTGTAAATGATAACTCCAGTGTTAATCAACAAATCTTTATATACTGTAGCATTGATTTTTGGCATTTTCAAGGGGCTGTTATGACTACCTCATTAATAAATAATCATGCTAACGTGATTTCAGAAAATATGTTGATTAACAAAATAATGTTCTTATCTGAAAAAGCAGTGCTTCTTGTGACGATGTCTTTTGTTCGCATGGGAAGTTATCCATTTATCAGCAGTTAATTTGCACTTGGAAAAGGAGGAGTTTAATTAACAAATGACTTTAACTCACCTTGAAACAGAAATTTAATAGACTGCGACTGTGACATGGAGATATATACCTGCACAATTCAATATTTGTATTTGGAAATATTTTAGACTTTATACTTGTGGTTATGAATGAGATTTGTTCACTTGTTTTAACAATTTGTAACCTTAAGCCTGGAACACACTGCCTGATGACATCGCAGGAAGGGATGCATGGATGCATAAAGTATAGTGGTAATGGGGAGAATCAATTGAGGCTTTACTGTCAAGCGAGTGTCGCTCATAGCCTGCAGTCGGAGAATACAGTAGTACGACAGTTCAGTTAGAGAGACTATTTATTTTTAGTATGCCGGAGACTTCTTGTGCAGTTGGATGCTCAAATATTAGGAGGAAGGAAGGAGTTTCTTTTTACCGAATCCATGTCGAAGATGAATGTCGTAAGAAGTGGTTATTGGCAATAAGAAGAAAAGATGGGACACCAACTCAGCACACGCGAGCACTTCGTGTAGTCGCAATTATCCTACTGACTGAAAAAAACTTCTTAAAATAAAAGTTTGTTCATTGACAATAATGTAGGCTATGGTATTGATATAGCTAACAATCAAGCTTATGTTGAGTATCATGTTGAACAATGCTGAATAAGGTTACCACCTTTAAAATGCATTAAAAAAGGCACTCCAGCCTGCCAAAATAAATAAATAAATACAGCAGAATGCTTCCTAACAGCATCAGCTTCATCACATTCTACTGTGAAAACACATTAAAAAATTGTACAACAGATGTTTGTTTCATCAGTACATTTTGCCAGCCAGTCTTTGTATTCCGTGGTACTCCGTGTACTCATTGTAATATGCAATTTCTGAGATTTTTTTTTTTCAGAGCTGTACAAACACTACTAGTACGATCGCTTGAATGTTGGATACACACAGCTGCTATATTTTCAGCAGTTTTGATTGCTTAAACTGGATAAGCGGCAATACTGCAGCAATTATATTGAGCTTAGAAACATCATAGAATCATTCACCCAGCCAGCTCTGAAGTACTTGTAGCTTATCTGTACTTTTAAATGCCTTCATGGACTCTCCTGTGTAGGGTGATGGAGTTTCGTCCAAGTACACATATATGTTATCAAACTTGGTAGCTCTTCGGCATTTTTCAGCGGTGTAAACAACACCTGAGGCACTGTATAAGGATCACACACCGATAACTGCTATTTTATTTTTTATACCTGTCGAATTCCAGTTTCGTGAGGTGTCTGGTATGTTCAGTTCGTATAATTATATCCCGAGAGTGAGAACGCTCAGAAAATACACAGCGCAGATTTAAATGACTTAACGCTCTGCTCTACCAGAGCGCTGAGCGACATTTAAAAATGGAGAATAATAATTCTTTGCTTGCTTGTGTTTCTGAGGTGATGGTAGATGAAATGGCACTGTGTGAAGTTACTGTCCCCTGTTGTACCTCACTGAGTTTGGCGCTCTGTTTGGACTGAACCTCATATCTGGCTGTGTTTAATACCAACATTAATAATGAAAATTATGAATAATATTAATACTACAAGCCTAATATTACATTAATAACCGTAAAACAGGTCTACATTTTTTAAAAATGAAATTAAATGATACAAATTCGAAAACAACAATTTTTAACATCTTATTTAGCCAATTAATATATAACTTCATAAGTCAAAACCAGTTAGTTAGTTCATTGTTCTTGACAAACGCATTTGTCAATCCTGCCTGTCATCTCCAATTGTTTCCTGCAGGTGTCCATTCCGTTCGCTCACTCTGATCACTGATGAGAAATGCTAAGGAGCTGCTCTGAGCGGCTCAGCAAGAGCGGAACTAAGCAAGCCGTTAAGTTGATTCTTTTGCTGAGCCACTCTGAGCCGCTCACTTACTTAACGCGCCCAGTCTCACAAGGATGGCTTTGTGTGGCGTGGGTGGTGACGTCAGACCAGTGAAGCAGTACAGACAGATGTATTGCTCCAGAGTTTGAGCCTCTCTGTCTCTAGGCAAAATTGTAAACACTATTGCTTTCTATGTTACACAAGACAATTCAACATCAATTTGCCGCCTACTAGCAATTATTGCTAGAACCCTAACACTGTACAGTCATCCGTCGCATATCTGACTGTGGTGGGACCATAGTAAGGGCAGATATGTAAAAAGGTGGATGAATGTTTTAAATGCCATTATACACAGCTATAACAATTACTATATTCACACAATTATTTTATGATTCAGCTTTTATTGGGGAGCTCCCCTAAATCCCTTGTTTAGAAAGATACAGGGTATTAATGCTAGTGACAGGGTAGCCATCTGCCATGTGGGTTTGTGACAGGCAGGTTGAGACAGAGGTTGAAGTTGATATGCCCCACGGATGACCAGGATTTATTTACATATCAACACACTAAACAGCTCATGTGACACTACTGGCAGTGGCAGAGCTATTACCAGCAGTGGCAGAGTATTTTTTCCACAGATTTATATATGTTGTGAAAATAAATACTCTTAAATCTCTTAACTAGGGTTAACATATAACTAAATATTTAAACACCTCAGCAGGAATACAGTCTGCACCAGGGGCTTTACCCTGAGACATCCTTTTGATTGCTAATATAATCTCGGTGGCAGTTGGTGGAATGGGCATCTGGTCTTGGATGGGAAGTTGCTCTATTTCTTGAATGGGACATGCTGGAGGGTCAATTTATGAGATTACTGAAATGCTCCGCCCAGCGGTCAAGGATTTATTTATGGTCTGTGATCAGAATTACTCCATTGTTGGATCTCAGGGGAGCCACTCCACTGGCTTGAGGACCACAGTCACCTTTAAGGCCATCGTAAAACTTACCCAAGCATAACAACTAGCAGACTGCAGCTTCAGACTGCAATAGATTTGGGACTAATACTGAACAGTGGCCCTAAATCTGTAGTATGCAACCATTCTATGACGTACAGGATAGGGCCAGATTTTCAAAAAACAGTGTTATTGTATCGAAGTCGTGGTATAGCAATGAGTGCGTTTGTAGAAAGTGGTTTTCACACAAAATGTGTTAATTAAATCAATCTGTCTGAGGTTGTTAATGAACGCATTTCTCGTTAAAAAGCTTAATTGTCGCAGGTCACGTACATCACTTCCTGTCTCAACGACTAAATAAGGGGAATTCGTTAATCAAAGTGCATGTAAATGAGATGATGAAAAATGAATGGAAGCATAATTCTGTTATGGAAACTATTAGCATACAGTGAGACGAGTCTCTCACCTGCGAGCAGCAGCCAAATGGAAATGAAATAAAAAAATAATGGCAATATCTATTTTTGTAAACTTCAATTAAAATTGTGTATTTTGTCATGCAGAATGTACAATTATTTAGATAACTTCACTGTACGAGTATTTGGCATGTGTGGGTAAAAATTGGATCCGTGTCTAAAAAAAAATTATATATTTATATATATATATATATATATATATATATATATATATATATATATATATATATATATATATATTTTTTATGGGGTGACTCACCCTTAATTAAGGATAAATATAACCAACCTTAATTAAAAGAATACAACTGAGAAAAAATTTGTATGTATTTGATTATAGGCTATAAATAAATATGTTTGAAGTGTCATTTGTGTTTGTAGTTGTTAGTTATTATGCATGTATACCATGTATATAACACTTCAATATACATTTATTAAGCTTTTAAAATTACAATAGAACTCCCAACCCAATACACAATTCTTTACAGTTAATTGTTTGGTGAATTCCTCTGATCATGCATTTTCTCTGGTACTGTTTGATCACTTGTACCTGAATAAACTTTCCTAGCAGCATGACTAGAAGTAGCCATCGATCACTTACAGCATTAAAACATGTTATAATATGTGCATACAGACATGTGAAGGTGAGAGTGTACATTGTACATACAGTGTGGGGGGAGTCTGACAATATTACAAATACGTTAGGCAAAATCCATGTCAATGATCTCGATCACATTAGGTATTCCATTCATGTCCATGGCAATATCTTTTAAAAGCAACCCCCATATTGCACTTTTTAACTATTGGATGAAATGTTTACAGAATACTTAACAATTGCTATTAGGACCATGCTGCATGATTGGTTTATTAATAGCATTAGAATTAAACTATACCAAATCACATTTTTATTTACAACGAAGGGAAACATGTTTTTGCTGACTTTATAAGCATTTTGGCAACACAGTATGGTTCCCTTCATTGTAAAAAAAAAAAAAAAAAAATGTGATTTGGTATAATTTCATGATAACGGTATTAATAATAAATGAATCATGATTATAGCAGCAGTTTATAAGTATTCTGTAAATATTTTGTCTAATAGTTAAAAAGTACAATGCCAGGTCATTTTTTCAAAAAATATCAGCACAGACATGATATACCAACCAATGGAATGCCGTGTATGTATGTATGTATGTATGTGTGTGTGTATGTGTATGTGTGTGTTTGTGTATGTGTGTGTTTAATAGAGAGAGAGAATACATGCATGTCTCCAGTCATATGTGGTTTTCACAGTCACGTGACCTTACATTCTAGCCAAAATTGTAGATTTATTATTAATTACTGCCTGCGACTGGGTGCCCACCACTTGTGTATATTTATGTTTTATTATTATTATAATTATTATTATTATCATAAATGTTTAGAAGATGGAAGTAAATGAGAAAAAGAGAGCAAATCCTATCTGACTACAGCGTGAAAGGTACTTGTGGAGTCGTTTAGGTAAATGTGCCCTTTCTTTTGTATTTTGTAAAAGTGTTTTTGTTTGATTATTTAATAAATATACGTCTGTGGCTGTTTTAGTCCCGTACCTCCATCCAGCGATTTTTCTATATGTGAAATTATTTTACTTGTCATTCCAAGATGGCAGCACCCAAAGAAAAGTTGAGTTTGGAAGAGGCTTTATTATTATTATTATTATTATTATTATTATTATTATTATTATTATTATTATTAATACTATTATTATTTTAAAGTAAAGATTGTCTTTGGGACTGTGGTTGTTTTAAAAAAAGTCAAGAAGGAAATATTATATTTTGAACTTGTCTTAAAATTCTACATGGGTTTGTTATTGTGATTTTTACCAATTATGTTTGATAAAGACATTGGAATGTTATTGCAAATGTTACTTGGAGAAATTAATAATGCTAATAAACTTAGTTGATGAATGATTTTGCTAACAGCACATTTCCACATTGAGCTAATCTTTACAAGGGTTAACTTATAAAAAAAAACACAACAGAATAAAACAAAAGCAAACACTGCAATATTTAAGTTACAGCTTGTTTTATATTACTTTATGTTGTTTTAAACATAGATTGAAAAATTTTATGTCATATGTAGGGCAAATATTATAGTATATGAATTATAATACATAATGTACTGTGAAACAACAATATCCCAAACACATACAATTTCCATCTGAAATTGAGGACCTACAAAGGATTTTATACTTGGCATATATGTTATCAATTTGAAATTCAACTTCACTATGAAACCTTATGTTTTGTATATTCCCTAAATACCCAATATAAATGTATTGCATTTGTCAGCACCATGTTGAATTGCCATGAAATTATTAGCAGTTTTGCCAGCAATAAATTGACAAGTGTAGATTAGAAAAGTTGCTAGAAGTAATTGCCAATTGTAAAACCACCCTTACTTTTTTTTTTTTTTTGCACAAATTCAGCAATCCTTATTTCCTATATAGACAGGTGCCAATAGACCTTTACTAGTGTAATAATATTAAAATGATAAATATTTCAAAAATGTTAAAGCATGTCTGTAGGGGCATTTAACCATTAACTTTTTAATTTCCTGAAATATAAAAATCCAAGTTAACTAAACAGTAAGATATTAAATAATGCAAACTAACATAACACATACAAAAAGAATGTATATAAGCCTGATGTGACGTAGCTCTGAGTGAAATATTTTAAAAGGCAGTTGAGTCTGTATTGATTAGGGCTGCATCCCCTTTGTACTGCCAAACTCCTCTCTGTGATCAGCACAGCACCATGCTCTATCCAATCGCAGTGCACAACACAGCCGTTTAGCAGTGTTACAGCTACAGCCTGTTCCCAAGACTTCCATTTCCGTCCTATCATCAAGTCAACCCATCCCTGTGAAGGCATACCACCAACCTTACTTAGTGCCCTTTCTGGTTGGGCAGTAGATTTGCGGCTCAGATTCATTCTCCCACTCACATATGGTTAGTTAATTTTCCTTCTTTTTGCATCCCTTCCTTATTGAAGTCTTTTCAAATCAAGTGAATTAATCTGAATTTTAAGTACATACATTTTTTTTTTTTGGATGGATTTTTTTGGTAATATTCGGAAGTTTGGTCAGTTTAATGGGAGTCATGAACACTGTTGCCGATTACGCTACTGGTTCCTGGCGTTGCTCTAGGATGACCTGGGTGAGTGTGCATCACTGTGGAATCATCATCGCATCAGACCATCAAGGCTCTCACAATGCCCAGGAGGGATACCCAGTGAATTATACAGACTGCCACATTGGTAGCATGATCTGAGGGATTAGTCAGTGCTGTGGAACAAAAGGAACGTGAGTTTATCTTCAAACTAGGGACTTTGAAACCTCTTCAAATGAACATTCTATCTGGACATAATCAGAGGTGAAAGTATCCAGTACGGCCCGGTACCGGTTAAACATTTTGCTCAAAACTACTGTTAAACCACTTTATGTCAGCAAATCTTTAATTTCTACAAAAGTCATGTGTGGTCTCTGGTTACTTACAGAGCAGGGTTTAGGACCCAGGGGATCTGTATTCAGTGCGCGAGACAAGCTCACATACTTGACCATCTACGATGGATTCTCCTCACAGTAAAAAAATATTATTTTATATATATATATATATATATATATATATAATATTTTTAAAGTTCGAAGAACCTGTTGTTATTTTATTTTTGTGTATTGGGATTCGTTGTAACCTTTTTCCTTATGAAAGACATTTGATACGTCTGACTAAATTTTGCACTTTCGTTCTTGGCTACGAACACCATTTACGTGGTCTCTAGTGTTTTTGTGGTTTTTGGGCATTGCGAGTCTGTTGGTGATTATTGAAAACAATGGTGAACCAGAAGGAAAAGGAAAAAAAGGAGATCAAGACAGATACATATGCCGCGACCTTCACATGTTGCAACTAGTTCAGCACATCTGTCGTAGACATGTTCCCAGACTCACACACTGCAAAGTATTCTGCAGGAAAGTCTGAAAGTCACACAAATAGTGAAAGAGCGTTTCTATTATAATTTCAGCATCAACACTGCTTTAGAAAATCAGATTAATTGATAAAATAGAAGATTGCTGACAATTAAATGTTATTGACAGTGGTATGATTGATCCGTCACATATGTGCAGTGTATTGGATAATATTGCAATACCCCATTATGTATTTTGTTATTTAAAAATCAAAATATTTATATAATGGACTTATTTAAGGTTTTTTTCTTGTTATAAAGTAGGTGCCATAGCTCGTCCTTTGATGAGACAAAATGCAGTACCAAACTAAACCTTTAGGTTTGTTGTGTGATGAAAGTAAACACCAACTGTGTATGCTTTGCTGTCCTGGAAAATCTACTGCAGTGGACCTGTTTACAATGTATTGGTTGCTGCCAAATCAGCCACCTACAACTACAGTACAGTAAGAACCACAGGGGCCAATAGAGAAATTGATTGTGAAGTATGTCATGATTGTTCTTCTGTTTGATATGTTTGCTTTTTAAAAGCAATTAGGAGCACCGTATCACAGTCTAACATTCTACCAAGTAATAAAGTGGAACAGTTGTATGCATTTGTTTTATGTCGGTATTCACTTCAATTCAGGCCACTAAGATTTCATTTACAAAAGCTCCCATATTTTGAAAACTCAGTGTTGACAGATATGTATAAGCCAAATTTATTAGGTTGTCTTAACGCATTTCAAAAAGTGAAATAAACAATCTTATAGATTATTTGTTTAATGACCCTGGTTAAGTGTTTATCACGTTTAAATGGTAATACTAATAGCTGATCTTTTTTTTTTTTTTTAAACTGGCTTTTTGTACATTTAATATGTTTTGAGATAACTCTATAAAGAAAATAATGAGTTGTTACCATCTGCAATAAATACACTTGATGTTTAATTTATTATTTTGTTATTATACTGTATACTGCTATTTTAATGCCTTTAGAGTTGGCACGGCGTCAGTGACTTGAAGAAAAAAAAAAGTCCCAGTTTTTCATTTTACAAATCTGTTAATTACAAGGACAGTGTGAGAAACTAAAGCTGATATAAATTTGGTCAGACTGAACCGAACAGCTGGCCAAAACTCTACTGAGCATTAAAAGAAACTTATTTCTATTATAACACGTTTATTTTCAATGGACATTGACAAAATGTTTTTGGTTTCTTTTTAATCACTCAGTCATTCATCCTTGACCATGACACGCTTGAGTGACTATATCTGAAGTATATGCACTTAATTACCTAATTAGTGAGACAGTTGATTGGACACTGGATTTAGACTGATTTCAGCTGCTGAATTGCAAGTTTGAATAAAAGCAATAAAGAAAATCACAGAAAAAAAAACAAAACAATATGCCACATCTGTCAAAAGAGCAGTGCCTTTGTGCAATCAGCATGTTGGAGGCTGGATTAGGGCAGCGTACTGTGGCTCGTCGTCTTGGGTGCTCACACCCAGCAATTTCAAACTTGGCGAGACGGGAGAACCAGACACACTCTGTCAATGACAGGCCACGAACTGGGAGACCAAGAGTCACAACAGCTGCCCAAGATCGACATATCATTTTGCAGCATCTTTGTGATGTCAGTTGTTAATCAGCACAATAAAAAGTCACTGCACCTACTCTAAAACAGAGTTTGTAAATAAAATAAATACACAGGTAAGATAAAATAAATACACAAAATTGCTTGAACAAGAACCTGCTGCACCAAGAAACTGCAGTAACATAAATGCAAGTCGTTATTAAAAAAAAAATAATACCTCTTCCATTTTTTTTTTTACATTATGTTATTTCTACTAGTTCTCTAACCCACACATATAAACATCTGGAAGTGCTGTAACATCTTGAAAAATAACAAATAAAACCACCTTCAAACAATTAATGATAGTATTTCACCTTAAATGTTAGTTCAGTTATTGCTTTATTTCCCGATCCCCCAAGAGAGGGATTGTCTGTGGTTGTTACATAATAATATACAGTCGATGCCGCTTATTAACAATCTCTCAGTTCCCAGCAAAAAGCTGTCATTAACCGAAAGTTGCCAATAAGCGAAAAGCCCCCGTTTTCAAGTGTATTTGTATGGAACAACGATATATAGGCCTACTGTAGTTGTACAAATATATAGCACTGAAATACATGTGTTTTAAATTTTAGTTTTAAAAATAAATTAATGTGAGAAACACAAAATACCCGAAACATAGAACTGTTTACTTCACGCGTGTGTAAAACAAAAAAAGGGAGTAGGCTTAAATAGTAAACAGTACTACACAATGATGTGCTACAATTGTCCTGACAACGAGTAAAGCAAACATACAAAGTATGTGTTGTACTTACAATCAATTCTAAAGAACACACTTTTAAAATAAGAAAGTGTCCAACATCACCTACTTTTTACAATGTACCACCTCCCACTGTAAATCCATCTTTCCACTTTCAGCCACTTTCAAAGCCACGATTCTGCCTCAGTCCACCAGAAATACACAGTTGCGAAGTCAGTGGGTTATAAAAGCTGCATGAAGTATGTGCATAAATCATGTAAGTGCGCTCTGTAGCCCTGGCAACTAGTAATAAAGTTGTCAATAAGCGACGTGCAGTTGCTAATAAATTAGCAGAAAGCAGGATTATTTTTAATAATAAATAATCCTGCTTTCTGCTGCATGTTTGTTGCTGCCTGCGGCACTAAACTCCACTGAAAACATAGCCTCAACTGTCTCTGCTTTAAATCTCTTTTCTGAGAAGCAGAAGTGATTCAGAAAGACTTGAGGGTGCTGCTCCATAGCTTCGAGGACATTCAATGTTTTCAATCCTTCCTCGAATCTATGAAAAACAATAAGTTTCATATCACTGACAATTCACATACTAATATTTCTGACAGATTTGAAACATGTAACGTCGTTATTTTAAAGACATCATGCTCAAGTTTATGTGTAGTTACAAACAGAATCTGAACATCACTGTCAATCCTGCAGGGATTTTCAGCATAGAAGCATATCATGTAGCACCTTGTGCCTGATGACCACTAAATACATAAAAGCAGTAAAATGATACCTTACCAGTGAAAACTAAAAAGATTATATAAAGTAATTGGTGAAGTAATGCTTTTGGTTGCTGGTTACCGGAGCTCAGTAAAAGAAACATAGTCTGGCTTTGTCTGTTATAATAATTTCAACTTCTTTACAAGTTATCAAGATGACACTTATGACAGATCATTTTAGTGCCTATAAAAAGCACTACAAGCTACTACAGTGACTATCGGAAGTATTGAACTCCCTTGGACGTTTTCACAGTTTGTTGTTACAACCTGAAATCTTGATGCATTTAATGGGATTTTTTTTTTCCTTTGATTTACATAACCTACAACACTTTGAAGAGGCAAGAGAATTTTTATTGTGAAACAACAGTTAATGAAAAATATAAAAAACTGAAATGTATTGGTTAGATAAGTATTCACCCCCCTGAGTCAATACTTGGTAGAACCACCTTTGGCAGCAATTACAGCTGTGAGTCTTTTGGAGTAAGTCTCTACCAGGTTTGCACATCTGGATTGTGCAATATTCGCCCATTCTTCTTGGCAAAATTGTTCAAGTGCTGTCAAGTTGGATGGGGATCATTGATGGACAGCAATCTTCAAGTCTTGCCACAGATTCTTAATCGGATTCAAGTCCAGGCTTTGACTGGGCCAAACCAGGACATTTACTTTCTTGTTTTTAAGCCACTCAAATGTTGCTTTGGCTGTGTGCTTGGGGTCATTGTCCTGCTGAAAGGTTAATCTCCGTTCCAGCCTTAGGTCTTTTGCAGACTGAAGCAGGTTTTCCTCAAGGATTTGCCTTTATTTAGCTCCATCCATTTTGCCCTCTACCCTGACAAGCTTCCCAGTCCCTGTTGATGAAAAGCATCCCCTTAGCATGATGCTGCCACCACCATACTTCGTAGTAGGGATGGTGTTACCAGGGTGATGTGTTGTGTTGGATTTGCGCCCGACATAATGCTTTGCATTTAGGCCAAATAGTTCAATTTTTGTTTCATCGGACCACAGACTCTTTTACCACATCTTTTCAGAGTCTCCCACATGCCTTTTTGCAAATTCCAAGCAGGAATTTACATGGGCTTTTTTCAGAAATGGCTTCCTTCTTGCCACTCTTCCATACAGGCCAGATTTGTGGAGTACCTCAGCTATTGTTGACGCATGAACAGTTTCTTCCATCTCAGCCATGGAATGCTGTAGGTCTTTCAGAGTTGTCACTGGCCTCTTGTTTGCTTCTCTGACCAATGCCCTTCTTATCCGGCTGCTCAGTTTGGGAGGACCTTGAAAATTCCATGGTCTTCATGGTAGTATCTTTACTTTTAATGCACTACCCAACTTTGGGACCTTACAGAGACAGGTGTATTTAATGTGAAATCAAGTGAATCACTTTTATTGCGCACAGAATTCTGAAGGCGCCTGAGCTTATTCAGGAGTGTCATAGCAATGGGGGTGAATACTTATCTAATGAAGCCTTTTCAGGCTCCCCCCTCCCCCCATTTTTTCACACATTGAAAGTGTTGAGTAGGTTGTGTAAATCAAAGGAAAAAAAGTCCCATTTAAATGCATCAAGATTTCAGTTTGTAACACAACAAAATGTGAAAACGTCCACGGGGGGTGAATACTTACTGTAGGCACTGTATATGCCACCTTAACTTATGTACTTCAGTTTGCTATTTGCATCAACCTTTCAATACGTGGATTTGTAACCCAGGCAGCTGCACTGCAGATTTTGTTTTAAAAATCAGGCAGGTTATACAGCAACAGCTACATTATGTTGAGTGAGGTGTAAGCGTCAGTGTTTTAGTTCCCGCTGTGGAGAACTGGAAAACACGGACCCACGAATGTCTTGGATGAAAGCGGACTGAACACTATACCGAGTTGCGCCCCTTCCATATGCCCTCCTGTGAACGGTTGCGTATTTTGCTGAAATCAATTTCAGGACTTCTTTCTGACTACTTCCCAAGCATAAGCGACTGTGTTTGAAAGACTTAATAGCTGGCGTCATTTGTTTCCTACCTGTATTCCTGAAGAGACACGCCCCAATGAAGCTGGGTGAGTGACGAGGGTGTGGGAGAGACTGCTGTGACTGGATACAAACTGAGAGGCTACAGCTGCTGTGATTGGACGCAAAGTTTTGAAGCAGGAAGGGAAACGAGAGTAGATTATTTATTTATTTGCAGACACCCTTATCCAGGGCGACTTACAGTTGTTACAAAATATCACATTATACAATATCACATTACAAATAAGAGCAGTAGAAAGTAAGATCAAATTTAAATACAAGCAAAATAAAGAATATAAATACAGTCCATTATTACATCAGAATCTAATAAGTTGGATTGTCATGGTGACATTGTATTATTTATTTCATAATAGTCTAATAGGTAAATCTGATGTATGTATATTATTGTAGTATTAAATATTATACAATATTCTTTTTCAAGAGAATATTTTAGGACACACTACGTAAATGACAGTTGGTTTTTGTATACTTAAGATGTTTATATGCAGTACCTTATTTTACATTTTCTATATAATAATAAGCACATTTCGCAGATGCATTTACTGTTGACAAAGCCAGTTTACACAAGGCCAGTTCAGCAGAAACAATGATCACAGATGAAAGGATTTGACCTGACGTAGTTCAGTTTCCATACTACTACACTGTAAAAAAAAGAGAGACTAGAGACTGACGCGACCCCTGGCGAAGCAGAGCCGGCAGTCCCAGGCGATGCGGAGCAGCAGGCAACCCCAGGCGATGCCAGGCAGGCATCCTTGGGCGAAGCGAGACAGGCATCCTTGGGCGAAGCGAGACAGGGAGTCAGGACAAGCTGGGGTGCGGGTTTTGGCCCTCTTCTCGCCACTGCAGCCGGGCGGTTCTTTCCCATGCGTTTCGGCCCGCCAAAGAAAGGGTACCGTTGTCTGGGAGCGGCGTGTAGTCTCCTGGTGACGGAGGGAGCAGCGTGCAGTTATACCCTTGTTACAGGGGACTGGTGCAAAACCAACAGTTTTTTTTTTTTTTCCCCAAAAAAACTGTGGTCCATGATCTGGTCTGCGTCTAGGAGGCGCTGGTAATCTCGGTTCTGACACCACTTGTCACAGACGGCTGCAGTGGGTAACGTCAGACCAGAAACAGGAACTGACTCAGAATACAGGTTTTGGAATGGTGAAGATGCTGATGTGCAGTTTAATAATTAAACAGACAGAAAATAAAAGGTTTGTAACAAAAACAGCACACAGCATGTGAGGCCAAAATAAATAGACAAACAAAACGAGTAGACACAAAACAGAGTGGACAAACGCTACACAAGACAAGTACGGTGCTGGTGCTTCCAGCATTTGTAGCAATTGATATTTATAATTACACTTCTCCTCTCTCTCTCCCCCGTTCTCCACTCCCGAACACACAACCCCAAGTGAGTGAAAACATGCTGCTTTTATGCAGCTGTACTGAGACTCGATTGCTAGTCAATCATTCAACTGGAGTCGCTGTACAACTGCAAGTGAATTAATAAAGTGCAATTCCCTGTGCTCACATATTATTACATTTTACCTGCATGTGAAGTGCTGTGCAATCCTTGTGCCTAAATACAAATATACATTTTCAACACTTGTGTTACACAGACCCGTTTATATCCCGTGTACCAATGACTATACACCAACATTAACACACAACATACAACACAAAATACACACAGGGGCAGGGCACTTTGCCACAGTTCCCTTTTAAGTTTAGTGGCCTTGGTGTCCTCTACCAATTTATTAAACTGAAGGCCATTTTGGCCTTGCCTTTTTGTTTCCAAAAAAACCTCAAACAGCTCCATCCCAAACATAACTGCTGATGTTAAATAGACTATAGTCTGACAACTTGATTTGTTCGTCCAATTCCATTAAAATGTTGGCAACTGAAATGTAATCCTCTGTATGTCTGTAATATATTTGAAATTAGAGGTTACTGAGACTACTGCAGGCATACATATATACTGAAAAATATCTGCAGGTATATTGTGACAAGGTACACCCTGCCCCTGTGTGTATTATTATTATTATTATTTAAATGTATTATTTAGTGTGTAAAAACACAATGTTTTGTTGTTTTACAGCACAGATGGGGTTAAAATTCTCCATTCATGCTAAACTCATGTAGAATGTGACTCCAGGTTGATTAATATAAACCAGCAGCTTTGGCTGAATGAGGTTGTGTGTTCAGAATGGAGAACTCATGTTGCAACTATGTTGCCCCCCTTTCCCCCTTCACACTCACTTATGCCTTAAAAAGAATGGTGAAAGTAACAATCCAAAATTAACTTACTTCACTGTCCCTATCACTATGTAAACCCAAGTGCATTGGGGTCTTTGCTGTAAAGGCTGTGAAAACAGATTGATTTACATTTGAATAGAACTAACGAGTCACATGGTCTTCCCAAAGATCTCCCCAGCTACTGCTGTGTGGTTGTGCTGAACAGTTTTGGTATTGGGAGATCACGCAATAGTTACTCAAGCAACGCCAATGCAGATTATTGTTGCTCCAACTGGTTAGCAAGGTAAAAAAACAGTTCCCAAAAGAACCCCAAAATAATCAGTAAGGCTAGGTCAAAGGAAAAGCACAAAAATAATGAATAAAATCTTACCAGGTTGAATGTCACTATCCCGAATAATATAATTGGCAGAAGACATAATTTTTTATATATATTTATATATTTATCATGTGATACAAAAAGTGTACACTTAGATTATTAAAATTTTACCACATTGTAATTCTAACATTCCGTTTGTAACTGTGTTAGCAACCTTCGTGTATTAATATCCAAAGGCTTCATTAAATAAAGCTACAGTGAAGCAAATTGGTCATGCATGAAGAATATGGTGTTAAAGCAATCTAAAGCTTAAAAAAATTGATGGAATTTTGTCCATCACTATTAATTCTGGGTCACTGTGATCCGACATATTTACAGCAACATTTTCGAAAACAAAAAAAGATTTGATAAAATATTAATAAATCATGAAATGGAAAGTGGCACAGTACAATGAAACTCATTATAAAAGGTGTAGTAGGTTAAACAGACTGGCCCTTTATCTCCTCTAGGACCATGGTGAATATGGGTTTGATCTTCAGTAGTAAATAAGTCTACTGAAGCAAATGCAATAAGCAAGCCTTTAAAAGAAAGTACTAAAATCTGAAAGACATTTTAGTGAGTATAATTATGTAGGCAGTGTTGGCTTTTAATGGATTGTTTGCAGTTGTGTGAATAGCCATTAATGCAGCAATTGTTCCAAACAGTCATAAAACTACAACTTAAATATACATTTTTGTGGTGGAACCAAAACATTTATAACATAAAATAAAGTAAATGGTTGTTTTACTACATGGCACACAAATTACTTCTAGAAGTACATTTTAATTACTTGCCTGCCTGGTAGTGTCTCTGAAGGCAAAGGTAAAGTGTGATTCTTCAATATGTTTTTCCACATGCATTTTTATAAGCTTTTAAGTTAAATGAATCACAGATTCCAGGGACAAAACGAGCCAGTAAGATAATCCTTGTCAATGAAGTTGCGGTCAAAACATGCTTTTCAACAAATGCATTTAAAAGCTGGTCATGAACAGCATTATCCAAAGTCAAAATAGGTAGATTTGATCCTCTTAATTTTTTTGTTTTCCCATTGGCTTCAAACACTCTACCAATAGATATCTGAAACAAATGATAAACACACAGTTTAGAACTTGGCAAACGGCCTTAGTTTTGACAGGTTTCCGTTTCTTTTTGGTTGCATATGTGCTTCTTTCATCTCATTTCAGATCACGATATTTTAAAAAATGATTTAAAGTTTCTATTCTATGGAGCTTTGAGAAACCTGCAGAATAAGCCAAATATTAAGCTCAATTATCATTAATACATGTAAAGATTTTATATTGAATACTAATTGTCATGGAATACGTAGGAAAAATGGTATTGGCAATACTGTACCTGGGTTAGAAGTTGATTGTAAGACGAGGGAAACTGTGGGTTAACTGACATAAAATGCAAATTGTTCCCACATTTACTAAAAAAAAATGGTGGCTCTCCCCCATTGTATTTCCACAAAATGGACAAAACATTCCGAAATATATTTTCTCGTAAAGCACAGCGACACACATTAGGAAAGACAGTTTGATTTTCACAGGTTTCAAATGTATGAATATTGAAGGATAAATGGCCAGTCTGCAAAGTAGTCCAAACCAACTCATTCAGGTTGAGTTTTGACATCTTGTGGATCTCTTGGTGCAGAGGGGAGGGGAAAAAAAAAACAACAACTTTTCATTAATGACTTAGATTCTGGTATAATAAGCAAACTTGTTAAATTTGCAGATGACACAAAAATAGTGTTTTTACTGGCCTGGATGCATCTGGCCCAATATATTTATATATTTTTTCATGATGGCTTTTAGTTTCAGTATGTTTCTAACTGTTATGCTATCTTCTTGTACATACGCATTTGCCTTTTATTCTTGGGAGCATACGAGACCAAAGATTGGGTAATCGAATACACAAAAATGTTGCACCCTGTGTATTCAAATAGGAAACTATTTGAAATTCCCTTCCCTAATCCTAATAATAAACACTGTTAAAACAGTATTCGTAATTCAAAATAATAACAATCCTTTTCAGAGCGTTGTCCCTTGTGTAGCCTCTCCCAAGTCGGCGCCAATCTTGCTGAGTGATACCAGTCAGTCCTGGGAAGATTGCGAATGGCATTTTTGACCTGAATACATCGGATCAAAACATTTTAAAGTTAAAGAATTCAATCACATATCTGGGTATCCATCGGGACATCTTGCTGTGAGACTGGATATGATTTAAACGAAATGTTGAATTCACAACAAATAAAGCTGCTGTTTTATTTGCAAGTCTGGGAAACTGATGCAAAAAAAGGCAGAACGTTACTTACTTTTTTTTCACTGTCATAATGAAGCCAGATGAAGCCTCCACTCTAAATTGTCGTCTTCATTTTTTTTTCATAATTACTTTCTTTATGATTTATTGAAATCAGCACTTTCCTTTTGGCTTATTGTTTGCTTAGTTATAGAAAACCTGAAACAAGTCCAAAAAAACATGGCTGGGGGTGGCAAGGGGCAAAGCTACAGAGAGTGCTTTCAAAAGAGAAAATGTGGCTTTTTCATAGCCACCTAGGGCCTTCCAAAAGGAGATATTATCCTCACTTCATTTGATGCTATACACAAAGCAGAGTCTTGGATTCAACTACAGTAATAAATATCAGTATAAAAAGAGGGAATACTCACATGTCTAGGAGTGTACAACAGACTAATTTAATGGAGTTGCATTTGTTGTTAGGTGAAAGTGGAAACAGGTTGCATTGCAAGAACAGAAACTTAATTGAACACAATGATTTTTAGGAAAGGGATATGCAGCTGTGATAACCCAAATGGACATGTGGTTAAATCTAATTTTCTTAACTACAACATTTTATAGTATTTGCCCATGTTGAGCAATTCAGCTCACTTTGCAGCTGAGCATGCTAACATTTTTCAAAGAAACATTCTGAACAAAAATATAGCCTTGCATGCAAAAAGTAGCCTATAATGGGAGGCTGTGGTCAAAAATACATCACTTCTCAATGAGTTTACACAACCTTGAATTATTTCCAAGGTTAAATACTGTTAACGTAAATGCTGCCTCTCAGATTGGTACAACTGTAAGAGCACAGTAAGCCGGAGATAAGATGTTGAAATCAATAACAAAGCTGTCCAAAATAAATATGTTAATGAATATAATATTCAAAACTGATCTCAGCCAATGTGTACCAATATATTAAAACATATTAAATTACAGTAATTGCAATAACTTTAAATGTGGATGCAGTACAATACACTACAGTTTAAATGGGGAGTGTGGTTTTTTCTAGCATATAAAAAATGAAATGTACAATTCTATAAAAAAAAGATAATGAAACAGTGGATTGGAATATGATGATTAAACAAACAATAATAGTTGTTAACCCTGTTACAGCTACCATCCCCAGTTTCGGATCAAACGCCTCTTTTCTCAGGCAGGCCTCTCATCTGCTGGCAGCTGGTGCTAGTCCCCACCTGCTCATAAAATGTCTACCATCATTTTCTTATTTATTTATTTGTTTTAACTTGCATATTACTCTTCCCTCCATTCCGTCTTCCTAGAAAAATGTGATTTAGCATTTCATATATACTTGTTGAGTTTATAAAATATTCATAAAACCCCAGAATGTTTTGTAACATTTCACTGAAAATAGTCTTGTAAAATGATCAGCCAGATCCAATGCAAGTGTGACTACACAGAACCCTGAAGGCTACCTGCTGGAGCGCTTGGCAGTGCAAATCTGGAGTTGACATTTTCAGCATCAGCTTTGGTCATTAATCTGATTGAATCAAGCAGACTGTCCAGCTTTCCTTTTTTTTTTTTTTTTTTTTTTTTTTTTTTTTTATTAAAACGCTGAGGTACCTGGCAGGCTGCCACTGAGGTTTGAAATGAAGGTACATCCCTAAGGCTGCTTTGTGTCAAAACATCCCTGTTTTATTCTATGTCCTGTTACACTGTGGAGGGAGTGAGGGATGAGATTGCCTTTGTGCTGTCAGCACAGATCTGTCGTTGTCCATCCTGTCAGGCTATAACACACTGAAGACCGGGACTGATCTACAGTATTATAAATCAGGCTGCAATGGCTACAGCTCCCCCATCTTGGCTTATTTTAATGTGACTATCAATGCTGACAGGAAAAGGAATGCAAAAAAGTTATTCTTCTCTCTGTACTTAGTGATTCTGCCATTATTGCATCCTGTCAGTTATCCAGTCATTTGGTAAACTGCTTTATCATTTCTTGATTGATTCATGGTTGTTTGTGGTATAGCAATGAACATGGTTTTAACCTATGGGAATTTGTTAAACATATTTTGAACTCATATACCAAATAAACTGCAGCACAAACAGGGGTAATTGAACACAAAATAAGGAGAAGTATGTGGTGTTTTTTCAGTGTTTATAGGACAAACGCCTTTTCCCTTTTTTTGTTGTCAGTGCTTTATCTGTGTTGAACCTAAAACCTTCAAGTGGACTAAGTAGAAAAGCTTATCCTAATAGAGATCTTCAGGTTGTCTTCAAACTGAAAGAGAATGACATGGTCTCAATGGTGAACTGATTACAAGGAGGAGTTACCTGTACATTCATAAGATCCATCAGTGTTAATAATTAACAAGGTAGTTGATGTTGGCAGAAAAACTGCAGTGTTTAATCAAAGGGTTGGTTATCCATTGTTTGCTGGTGTACTCCAGAAGTCCCTGTTGCATAATTTGACCCAAATGAATATAGAAGCTACAGTACAGACTCTAATGGTGATGGGGCAGTCAGCCATTTTAGTCTGAAAAGTAATATGTGTTGTTCTTCAGCAGTAAGACGCTCCAGATATAATATTAATTGCTTGAATGGTTGTATTTACAATCACTCTTAATTGTTTTTGGTTATGTTGCTGCAGTATTGAGTTTCTCTCATTTTAAGGTCAAGGCAGATTTAAATGAACACCTAGAACCACTCAGAATAATTTGAATAAAATTGTAAGGTCAATGTAAACAAAAAAAAAAAATAAAGGAAAAAATGAAATTACATTTGAAGCTACTTACTCTAATAAAATGTTTCATAGTATATATACAGGTCAGTTTTATGTCTGCAGAAGTGGTAAATGAACCTAAACAAATGATTTATGTTGTGTTATACTGTATAAAAACAGGTCATCCATGCTGTTTACACAGATATAACACATTATATTTATCTTAATAAAACTAATGTCCAGTGTCTGAAGTCATGGAAATCAAGCCATTAATAATCTTTTAGAAGGTCTACTGAAGATACTTTGAAAGAGGCAATGAAAAATTACACATCTACAATAAAATCAGTTCTTGTTATAAAGGACAGATGCACAAGCCTGTTGTTCATCTACTTCAGTTTAGCCAGAATGTCAATGAAACATTGTATATCTTTCCAAATGGTGATTTTATAGATATAGTGCAACAACAACGGCTGGGTTTCCATGCTTGGTTGTTTTAAAACAAATGTTGCTCAATGAATTAGGTTTAATAGATTTTACTTCAACTCTATAATCGCTCAGTCTGGTGCTGTCGATAACCAGCAGCAATATATATCTATGTTAATTTAATACATTTTGGGGTACAAATGTGACTTTATTCCTTGGTAGGTACCCATGATTGTTGCTTGTAGCAGGGTTCCTCCACCTCTGTGCGTATTTTGTTTTATGTTGTATGTGGTGTGTTTCAAGTTGCCTGTTATATGTGGATATAGTGGTGCACGGAATATAAATTGGGCTATGTAGCACGAGTGTTATATGCATTTAGCCACGGGGATTGCACAATCACTTCACGTGCAGATAAAATATGTATTAGTATGTGAGTGCACAAATTAGTTCACATGCTGGGATTCAAGTGAATAATTAATTAGTAACTGAATCCCGAAACAACTGTATATATAGGTGCAAGTTTCACTCACTCTGGGTTGTGTGTTTGGGAGTGGAGAACAGGAGAGAGAAGGAGAAAATAATTAAAAACTAAAAATATAAACAAATGCTACAGGTGCTAAAAGCACCTGCACCGTACTTGTTAAGTTGGTATCAGTGATTAGTTTTGGGTTCAACCTGTTATTTTGGTCTGTGAGCATTGTTTTTGTCAAACCTTTTTATTTTTGTTGCAATAAACTGGTGCAATAGCGCAATTCACATTTCACTCTGTTTCTATTCTGGGTCTGACGTCACCATTACAGCCGTTCTTACCACAATGCTACTTAAGACTAGTGTACAATAAATTACATCTTATTGCTACGGAACAGAAAAGTCTAGGCTTAAAGCAATCAGCTATCTAATGAGCAAATTACGACTATAATACAAGGAAGTGTAAGGATGAAAAAAGGGCAGTTGTATTGGTCTCACACTAGGGTTCCATGCTGTGGAGCCATACCGGTTGTATTTTATACATGCAAACAAAGATTCCTGTGTTAAAATGGCACTACAGCATTTACCTGATGCAGTAAATCTTAAACAAATGATTTATTCTCACTTGAATGTGCACCTGCATAAATTCATATTTCATCATAGGTCATTTTTCATGTGAAATTCCTTACTTGGGATAATGAGGTCTTCCCTCTTCATCAGGCAGTTTGGTTGCCCATGCATCTTTGGCAAGGAAATTGCTGAAGCGATTTCTAGTACCCATGGGACCGTCCTGTTACTGCCTTTTCTAAAACACTTTTAGCTTTTGGTTTTCATTACGGCTTCTGTGCGGTTGTTATACAGAGTGATTAACTGTGGCAGTTCATCAAGCCGTGGTATCAGTAATATTCATGGCAAGAAGAGGTGACGTTTAAGGCTGGCATCTCAATATAATGGGGAGCAGATTCCAGTAGCTACCACAAGTAGGAAGAGGGGCTGGCACTATTATATCATAAGATCATTACAAAAATGCTAACTGACATAAAGTGGTATGCATTGGTAGCTTGCCTGAACTGTATACCTTTACCAACTGTGCTGCTTTACAATACATTAATAGTTGATGCTTTAAACAAACAGAAAAAGAAAGACCTTACTTTTGCAATTGACAGCTTGTCACTCTCTTGGGGGCTAATATGCAAGATGTAATCATGCAGAAATAAGTGACGATTAAAATATGAGACTTTCCTCAATTAAAAAGCAATTTCAACAATTACATGTAGGACTTTTGCTTGGTGATATTGGAAATTATTATTATTTATTTTTTTTTTTTAAAGAGAAACAAATTAAGTGCACAAGAAATGAGACTGACATAAGTTTAATGCAAGGTTGGGTTTCAGTTTTACCTTCTGTGACAGGGTATTCCTCGAGTCACGCGTGTGGGTCGCCGCTGTTCAAGCATACAGAGAGACAGAGGTTGGTGTTGAAAAGCCGGCACAGGCGCGCAGGATTTATTAACAACAAACAGAAAACGAAAGTAAAATAAAGGCGGTCATGTGACGTTACCAGCGATGGTAACGCACAGAGGACAAATACAGTAAACCGTACAAAAAGTGCAAAATAAAACACAATACCCCAAACTATAACTCAAAAAGGTGCCGTGAAAACGGCAGGCCTTGCAGCAGCCCCGAGCAATCTCCCGTGGACGTTTTTAAACTGACGGACACTCGGTCGAGACCCGCCCACGTGCTGATTGAGGACCAGCACAGCCAATCACTTGCTGCCCTTCCCTCAACCAAACATAGGAGGCAGCAAGTCTCAATCGAGCGCCCGTCTGTAAACAATAATACAATCAAACTAATCAACTCCAAAACAATACACAATAAACCCATTCCCACATATAAACCACACCAACACTAATTTACCACTGTGCAGGGCAATCGCACTGCCACACCTTCTGTAAATAAAAAAGGCAGGAATAGCATTACAATAAAGTAGTTAGGCCCAAGTGCTACTTGTTTGTGAGGCAAAGATACATAAATAAATGAAATGGTATTTCCCTGTTTCCACTAGGATTGCATTAATGAATATTGCTTCAGCAATCTAAAAAAAAAAACAAACAGCCAACAGAAAAAAGTTGATGCTTTTTGAATGTGCCATGGCTGAATAAGCATGACAAAATTTGGAGGAATATGAATTTACAAATGACGGGTTCTATAAAACAGACATTCAAATCTTCTGTTTTCATTGGGTGTTTGGAAGCATACTATTGTGATAAAAAAATAAAAAAACAGTGCAGCTGAAAGCTGTAATGGAATAGCTGGCCTCAATATTCTAACAGTTTGCTCCAAAAGAAAATTATCTCTGTTATAAAAATGCTTTGACATGAACAGGTAAAGTATGACCCTTGACTTTAAGTATAGCTCCCTTGTTTAGTATATTTCTTTGAATAACCCTGGTGCCTGGGGAATTACAGAAAAAGCCAAAGACTTTTTAAGGACATCATGTGACGCTCCCTGTCTGTAGTACTTGGCTACATGATTTTACTGCTCTTAGGTGGGTATTTACTCCAGTCAATCCACCTTAAAAAATTTACTATCTATGTTATTAACCAGAATTTTAGGAAGGATAGAGAAATTTGGGTCTTAAGGCAACTTAGTAAAGTGAAGTCTTTTGGCAGATTTCACTGGACATTTTTGGTCTTTCTCACAGGATGTGGATATCAAGAAAAAGGAATTCTGAACTTTTTAAACCTTTTAGATGTGGTGAAAAATCTGCATAGCTCCAATTAAAGTAAAATAGAACAAAAATATTTTCAGTGCAACATTTTTTTATACCAGTGACGTTTTGCTTATGGATCTGAAACCTTCTTTAGGCCTGTGCATCCCTTGAGTACCTTTCTAAATAATTTGTTTTTTAGGATGGAATCAGAAAATCCTTGGGTCTACAGGTAAATGTATTTTTCCAATTCACAAAAGTTTACACAAAAAAATAGCCAGCTTTTATAATTCCCCAAGCCTTTCCCAACTGGGTCTATACAAGTTTTGTCTAGATATCATGACCAGCAGTTACTTGTGACACATTGAACATTAATCCAGAAAATGTGTGTATCACATAGTTGGACTATGCGTAATACTGTCCATATAAATGACAGCCTGGAAAGTTCTGTTTGATTTTAAAGATGCACAGCAAACATAACACAGGTACATCTGGCTATTTTAACAGTAATTAATATGAAAGGAGCTTACCAACATAAACATCAATAAGCATCTTCAGCTACAAATTACATTTCTATATGTTATTATTGTACTGTCCCCTTGCTTCTTATGATGTTTGAAATTATCCAGGGTGGTTCTTATTACAATTGTCATTTAACTTACATAGCTGTGTTAGGTGCTTTTACCTGAGCTCTTTAGTTCTTTGTTTCTGTAAACATATGTAGACTCGATCAGCCCAAAAGTCTTTATTTTAAGCTGCAGCACCACAGAGCACAGCTAGCTGATGGAGCTGGCTCTTACTTCTTTAAAAACAAGCTGGTTGATCCATCAAACTAGAACTGAGTAGCTTCTGACCTGCGGTAAAAGCACCTTAACAGAGACAATTGATTAAAAAATAACAGAGTGTTTCTAATAAGAGCCACAGTGATTCTTATTACAAAACAATTGTAAACATTATAAAAAGGTATAGGGGCAGTACAAAAATAAAATATGCAATAAGAAGCTTCTTGTCTCTTTATTATTTGCCCCACCCCTGAGAAACAAAAACATCTTTTTTTAGCCTGCTGTCTTCTATGATAACACTTAAGTTAACCAGGAGGTAACAAGTTTGCAAGCTTCATGCTGCAGACAGATGTTTAATTATCACATCTGCTTGGATCCCCCTGTCACAGGTGCACCTTTCGAGAAGACAAATGTAGCTGGTGCAAATGAAAGAGGATTATATGCAAAAAGAAAAAAGAAGAAACAAATTCAGGAATTGCCTCTGGCATTGCATCTGTGTGCTGCCAATATGATTATCTTCAAGCAGAAGAAAGCAAAATAAAGCTTACCCATTTTGCATTTATATTAGCTGCATAGGTATCAAATGTGCAGTTTTAAAAGAAAATATGCCACCTCATGTGCCCAATGTAAAACAGATATGACAGAAGCAATTTCCATATACAACACCAGGTAATTAAGAACATAAGAAAGTTTACAAAAGAGAGGAGGCCATTCGGCCCATCTTGCTTGTTTGGTTGTTAGAAGCTTATTGATCCCAGAATCTCATCAAGCAGCTTCTTGAAGGATCCCAGGGTGTCAGCTTCAACAACCCTCACTATTCTCTGTGTAAAAAAGTGCCTCCTATTTTCTCTTCTGAATGCTCCTTTGTCTAATCTCCATTTGTGACCCCTGGTCCCTGTTTCTTTTTTCTGGTCAAAAAAGTCCCTGGGGTCGACATTGTCAATACTTTCAAGGCTGAAGAGATTAAATTCTTTTAGCCTGTTTGCATATGACATGCCTTTTAAACCCGGAATAATTCTGGTCGCTCTTCTTTGCACTCTTTCTAGAGCAGCAATATCCTTTTCAAGATGAAGTCTTACTAATGCATTGTACAGTTTTAACATTACTTCCCTTGATTTAAATTCAACACTTTTCACAATATATCCGAACATCTTGTTGGTCTTTTTTATAGCTTCCCCACATTGTCTAGATGAAGACATTTCTGAGTCAACAAAAACTCCTAGGTCTTTTTCATAGATTCTTTCTTCAATTTCAGTATCTCCCATATGATATTTATAATGCACATTTTTATTTCCTGCATGCAATACCTTACACTTTTCTCTATTAAATGCCACTTGCCATGTGTCTGCCCAGTTCTGAATCTTGTCTAGATCATTTTGAATGACCTTTGCTGCTGCAACAGTGTGTGCCACTCCTATATTTGTGTCATCAGAAAATTTAACAAGTTTGCTTACTATACCAGAATCTAAATCATTAATGTAGATTAGGAATAGCAGAGGACCTAATACTGATCCCTGTGGTACTGAACTGGTTACCTCACTCCATTCTGAGGTTTTAATCAGTACTTTCTGTTTGTGACAAGATGGCATGCATGGTGATGTCAGACCAGAAGCAGGAAGAGACAGACACTTCAGGTACTGCCAAAACAAAGAGACAAAACAAAACACTATACAGACAAAAACGGTGAGCTGTTGGTTTTTTTATGCTGATTATTATTATTTTTATTATTAATTCTGTCTCCAATCAGTTCTCCACTCATCGAACACACAACCCCAAGTGAGTGAATACATGCTGCTTTTATGCAGCTGTACTGAGACTTGATTGATAATCAATCATTCAATTGGAGTCTCGGTACAACTGCACATGAATTAATAAGTGCAATTTCCCGTACTCACATATTATTACGTTTTACCTGCACGTGAAGTGCTGTGTAATCCCCGTGCCTAAATATAAATATACATTTTAAACACTTGTGTGCATAACCCATATTATATCCTGTGTACCAACTACAACATACCAACATTAACACACTACACGCAACATACAACACAGAAATACACATGGGTGGGGCAACATTACCACAATAATCTACTGTAATTATCAACCTAAATTGAGAGGTATATAAAGAGGCACAGCCCCAGTTTGATAGTAGGAAGCTGGCTGGTAGAGGGATTGTAGGTTTTCCCAGCAAGAGACTGAGAGAAGAAAAGACAAAAACATGTTTTGCTGTTTTTATTGTGTTAAAGGAGAGCACCATGCTCTGTTGGCACTTACATAAAAAAAAAAAAAACAGAAAAAAAAACAATCAATTATTAGCCACAGAGTATAATTGAAAGTCTCAGCTTTTTCATGTAAAAATAGAGAATATACAAAGTTTATAAATGTTTTATAAAAAAAAAAAAAAAAAAAAAAAAAAAAAAAATTACTTTGCAGAACTAATATAAAACATTCAATACATAATAATATTCATATAACAGAATACATAACAGTACATAAGAAATTGTTCTGAGGAAAATCTGCGGGTACTGCATTTCAATAACAACCTTGCACAGACTTGTGCCGTATAGTAGGAGCTGAACTGAGACCAAAACTTCCTTTTCCATGCTGAACTTGCCCCATGATATCACTGATATGAAGGGCAGCCTTTGCATCTTCCAGAGCTTACTTTGCCGCCCACTTTCTTCCAGTTCTCAACACAGGTGCTGCCTCCCTTACACGTTTGTCGTGTGACTCTGGCAATGTCATTTTTAATAGTACCTTGGCACACTTAAACTCCTTGGTTAGAGCTGAGACTGGCAGCTGCAGTATCCCTTTACCATAGAGTCCCACTCTGCTGAGGCAGCGTGGAACTCCGAACCATTTCCTGACGTATGAACTGATTATTTATTTATTTATTTCATTTATATAGCGCCTTTCATACCTAAGTATCACAAGGCACTGTACATAAATACTTAAAAATACAATAATATACAAAAATATAAAAATAATAAGACTTAAAAATACACACAGACCCAGCTTCCCTAACAAATGGAGGTATCGATTTTACTGACCCTGGGAACAACAAGCAGCTCTGTTGATCTAAGTGTGCGATTTGGGAGATACGTGGTCAGTAGCTCCTGCAAATAGTTAGGTGCTGCTCCATTCAAGGCTTTATAGGTCAATAATAAGATTTTAAAATCAGTTCTTTATTGAACAGGGAGCCAGTGCAAGGAGGCTAAAACAGGGGTAATATGCTAATTTTTGGTCGTTTTAGTCAAAATTCTAGGGGTATTCTGAGCAAGCTGTAGACGGGACACCGCACGTTTTGGGATGCCAGAAAGGAGTGCATTACAGTAATCTATTCTTGAGGAAACAAAGGCATGTGTTAGTCTCTCTGTGTCAGATAAAGAGATAACAGGTCTCAGTTTGGCTATGTTTCTTAAGTGATAGAGGGATACTTTAGAAACTTCCCTAATACTAAAATGATAAATCAGGATCATAGAGAACCCCCAATTTTTTTTTTTTATTTCAGTTTTAGGATTTGATAAAAGACTGCTAGGGTCAAACTCATGCAGTCTTACATTTTTTAGCTGGTTATGGGAGCCTACAAACATAACCTCTGTTTTATCTGAATTCAACATTAGGAAGTTTTGAGACATCCAACACTTTATATCAGCAAGGCAAGCAGCAAATAACACCCCGACAGAAGTATCACCAGGTTTTAAAGACAAATACAGCTGGGTGTCATCTGCATAGCAGTGGAAGGTCACACCATGTTTCCTAACGATATCACCCAATGGTAATTTTAATTTTAATAATAAAAGCAATGGACCCAGAATAGAACCCTGTGGAACTCTGCAATCAACTTCTGTCAATGCTGATTTTTCCTCTCCAATAGAGACAAATTGATACCTATCAGATAGGTAAGATTGAAACCAGGATAAGACAAGGCCAGACAGTTCCGCTAACTATTTGAGCCGATTTAATAAGATGGAGTGATCTACGGTGTCAAAAGCAGTACTTAGATCAAGAAGAATTAGAACTGATGGAAAGCCCAATTCAGCGCTTATCAGTAGGTCATTTACAACTTTGACAAGGGCTGTCCCTGTACTATGTGCAGCACAAAATCTCAGATACACCATTAAGAGTTAAACAACTTTGTACTTAAAATGCAACAACCTTGTCTAAGAATGGAAGATTGGAGATGGGCCTGTAGTTATTAATGAGTTTAGGATCCAAGTTGTGTATCTTGAGCATTGGCTTTACTATAGCTACCTTAAGTGCTGAGGGAACAACACTGGAAGAAAGAGAACTATTTATAATTTCTAAAATGTGGGTAATAATAACTCCAAGAGCATTTTGTTTTTAAATCATTTTGTAGTAGTTCTCATGTGCTGAATCAGAGCTGTCAGCTCTTGAAGGGTAATCAAAGAAAAGACCTCCATTTTAGCCTTAGAGGCACTAATAGGTAATACTGTGCAACAAGCCTCCTTATTAGGATATGTTTGTGGAACCTCAGATTCTAATGTATAGTATTTTATTTTTAAAGTGATTTAAGAAGTAATTACAGCTAGGTACAGTATCAAGGGTGGAACTGTTTGGATTGATTAATATATCAATTGTTGCAAAAATAAATCTATGATTATTTTAATAGTTTCAATTAAGTTAGAGTAATAAGTTGATGCCAGAGCCTTCCTATATTTAGCCAGGTGGTCCTTCCATATAGTGTAGTGAACATGCAGTTTCGTTCCCCGCCATCTCCCTTCAAACAGCCTCCATGTTTTGACTGGTGCTACAACATCAATGAGGTGTTGTGTAGGTATTCACCATCTCATCTACAGATAAGCCCTCAGGGATTGATAATAAACTCAGTATATCAGAAAATTTACCAGCAGTTAAGGAATTAATATCCCGAGATGTAAGTGAATGTTCCATGGATTTTGTAGTTACTGGTATGTTGACCTCAAAAAGAATAGCAAGATGGTCAGAAATTGTGAGATCTGTAGTTAATACATTTTTAACAACTAAACCATGAGAGATTACCAGGTCTAGAGTATAGCCACGATTGTATGTGGGACCTTTCACATACTGGATACAATCTAAGAAATCCAGTAGCCTCATAAATTCCACACAAGTGGAGTCAGATTTTGTATCAACATGTAGGTTAAAATCACCCAGTAGAACAATCCTATCATAACGGACTGTCAATGAAGATAGCAAGTCACTACATTCAACTAAAAATAATGGGTTTGACTTAGGTGGTCGATAGATAATTACAATATGAACAGTTAGAGTTCAATCAGTTCAACAGTTAACATTTGAAAAGATGAATAACCTGGGACAGTAACCTGATTAATTCTATGTTCACTACGGAAAATAGAAGCAAGTATACCTCCCTGCACAGTAGAGCGAGCTTTCTGAAAAAAAGAATAGTAAGCTGGGGAAGCCTCAATCAGTGAGACATTGTCATTCGGTCCAAGCCAAGTTTCAGTTAATGATAAAATATCAATCCTGCAATCCTGAATAAAATCAGTAATTAAGAGTCTTATTAGACAGAGACCTGACATTAAATGAGTAGAACAGCCCCGTCTAGTGCAAGTGATTGAACAGGGATAATAGGAATTTGAGTAAGATTACTGTAACACACACCTCTATGATTACTCACCTCAATCTTGCATATCTCTTCATATCCTCCCCCAGTGCCTAGTTTAAATACTTTGCAAGGTGGTTCTCAATATTAGCAGCTAACCTGCTTGCCTCTGATCTATTTAGATGAAGTCCATCCTTCTTATAAAATATATTCCTTCTCCAGAAACAGTCCCAGTTATTTATAAAACTCAGACCCACCAGCTAGCTAGTCACACATTTATAGCCTTAATTCTGCTGAATATTTCATCCCCACAACCAATAACAAGTAAAAGACCTGACAGAATAATCTGCATCCTGACCTATTTAGTTGTTTTGTCAATGATCTGAAGTCCTCTTTTAGAACTTCAGATTTCCTATTTCTTATGTCATTTGTACCTATGTGTACAATGAGCACAGACTCTTTTTTCCAATTATTTAATAATTTGCACACTCTTGATTCAATGTCCTTAGTTTCTGCTCCAGGGAGGCAGGTAACAATTCTGTTCATTGGGTCTTTACTGCTAAAATCACTGTCAACGTGGTGAATAATTGAGTCACCTACTAACAGGACCTGCCCCCTATTTCCAGTCAACACATCAACAGTGTTGCTCAGTGCTTGGAATCTGTTAGATAATTTGATCTCCTCTGTATTTTGACTACTTATCCTTCTCCTCTTCCTACCTTAATGCTTCCAGCTTTTCTACTGTTGTCAAGGAAACCTCATACACAGTGAGTGCCACAAGTCTTGACAGTAGACCAAACTGAAAGCACCAGAGTTTGTTTGCCCGGTAAAGCGCTATGCTGTTCAACCCTTGCACTGCTTGTTGTCTCACTTCTCCCACACAAACTGTGTCCATCATACCATCTCCCAAGACTTTTCACAGGCTTCTCAGACAGTGTTAGTACTGCCTCACCATTAATGTAGAATCTCTTGTCCACTACTTCACCGTTAATTATAGAGATGCTCCTTGACTTAGTGGGCTTGAATTGCATTCATGCTCATTCAATGTTAACCAATTAGTACAGGCTACTGTTTTAGTCATGATTATCATGTCATCCATGTATGTTCTAATTGGTGGCAGTCACATTCCAGAAGCCAAGTGTTCTCCTCCCACTACCCATTTTGACACCCTTATAATTACTACCATTGCCATGGTAAAAGATAGTGGATAAATGGTGCATCCTGCCATTATTCCAATTTATAGACATTGCCATGTAGTGGTGAATTCTGAAGTTAAAAAACAAAATTGCAAATCTCCGAAGTAGGCTTACACTAAAATCAGATGCTGCCCAAAGAAGCTGTGGTACTGAACTGTATGCATTAGCTAAATCCAGGAATGTCACATGGAGCTCCTTCCTCTCTTTTTAGCTTTTTGAATTTGCTGCCAGATCATACTAATGTGCTCTAAGCATCCTGGGAACCCTGGAATACCGACTTTCTGCACTGAAATGTCAATGAAGCAGTTCCTCAATAGGTAAGACTCATAGAACACCAGGGGTACTTTTGTACACTCTGCACAGAACTGCATTAGGCCCAGGAGATGATGATGCCCTTGCCTTTTTCACAGCTTGCTTTACTTCTTTCCACTTAGGTGCGCAGTCCTCCATTTGGTATTCTGGTGGATTGATAGGTGGGATGTCTGAAGGAATCAACATAGGCTCCTGCCTTTTTGAATCTGTGACCATTTCCTCGAGCTCTCCAGCTCAGCCTTAGTTGCTTTTAGTGTGCCATTTTTCTCCCTGGTGAATAACTTCTTTGCAAATATGAATGGGTCTTTTTAAAAGTTAGTTCTTGCAGGCTGGTTCTTTCTGCAGCATTTCTGTAGGCGCTCAGCTCAGCGCAAGGTTGCAAGCGTATCTTTTATAACCTTTTGTAATAGATTGAGAGCCACCTTCTGACTTTGTTCTTCTCTCCTCCATTGCTTCCTCAGCTGCCTCCTTTCTCTAACTAAGCGCTCAATCTCCTACTGCCATCTAGACTTTACAGCAGAAGTGTCAAACTCGTTTCGTTTGGCACGCCTGAGCCGATACCCTGGCGCTTGGCGCGGGCCGGGTGACAGTTATAAAAATACAAAGACGAACCCAAAACCCAAAACCTTTGCATGAGCAACACAAATTGTCATGTTGGTGTGATTGCTGTCAATCACTGACCATGTGAGTGAGACAGCAGTGCGTCAGCTGGTTCGAGTAGACGACACCAGTGATACCAGAACAAGGTTCTGTAGTGACAAGTGTCATTGTGTCTTTATCCATGAAGAGAATGGTGGAACAACAATGATGTGTGTTTCAAGAGAAATTGGGAATTTCGTATTTCTTTGTGGGCATTGTGCTTTATTTGTAATAAACATGTGTCTGTTGTGAAATAATACAACATTAAAAGACACTATGAAGCAAACCATGGCAAGAAATATGATACATATACAGGAACGGTACATGAAGATAAATACTCTGAATTAGCACATAGTAATTGAAAAAGCAGTAATTGATGTTTACTATTGCTTGTAGCACAAGTGATGCTGCTGTTAAGGCAAGCCATGTGATTGCTCACAAAATAGCTGTTTCTTCAAAACCATTTTCTGACGGAGAGTATTTGAAGAAATGCTGCTGAAATAGTGTTGTGAGAAGCAGCAATCTTTCTCCGTCATGAATAGCAATAAATCAAAATGTTATTCTCAACTTAACTCGATACTCAAGATATCCTCACCCCAGTTTTTGATCCAGATGTTGATGCGCTGGTTCAAGCAAAGGTACCAGGTATCAGGAGCAGCAGCAGCAGTCACTAATGTTCTTTGCCTTTGTCTTTTTGCTGATTGCTAAATAAAAAAAAAAGATCACTATCTGCTTATATTTTGCATTTTGCATTTGTTGTTGTGCTGGGACGAACATGAATTGTTTGGATATTCATTCAAGATTTAGAGATTTGTTCAGATATTCATTTTAAAAACATTATCAAAGCCATTATATGTAGCACTGTATTAAAGTTGAAAAATATTCCAGAATTAAGAAGGGTCTTACTTTGCCCTTGTGAATTAACTACAAAACAAAGAAAGCAATACAGTCGTTAAATCATGTGTGTATTTCAAGTAAAAACAATTTTTTTTAAAAAAATAATCACTGCTCTTGTTGTGTCTTGGCAATAAACAAATTGATTTAAATTGTGTCTGGTGGTCAACTCTGTCTTAAAGAGCATTGTGGCTAAGAGAATACTTTGCTTGCTTCACGAGGGGGTATATATATATATTTTAAGAGCTACTAATAAAAACATTACAATTTTCTAGTGCTTAACTGGGCTCTGACTCAACCACACTGTACATTTCTATTAAGCATGAATAGGTCTTGATTGATTAATGTAAAAAGCTCCCCTACTGAAGAGTGGTTTAATGTAAACGCCACCTCCTGCTGCAGTGCCTATTTATATCAGTTCTTTAAACATGACAAAACACCCCACTGTTTCCATTATCCCAGCTATGTGACTTGCTTGCTTACAGACTTCCAAACTCCCCTCAGGGTGTATCTCTATCTGTTTGCTTGCCTGTAAATATACAAGGGAAAAAAACCTCACAACTTTGCAAGCAGAGGTCCTCAGGGAGTGGGCGATTTCTTTATAACTAACGAGCAAATCAAAATTCACAGCTGGCATTTTAAACTGGGTATCTCCAGGTGAGATTTAAACCTTGATTGAGCATTTGCTGACTTTCAACGCAGTTTACAAACTGCATGAAACGTTCTCTCTCAGCAAGTTACCCTCACAAAGTCGATGCACACAATGTAACCATTAAAGTGCCAGAACGTTAAAATATTTTCGACAGAATGAAGGCAAAACACTTGCTTCAGTTTCTTAAAATCTTTAAAGCTGTCACTCTAGCAGTGACAACCCCAGCAGACCCTTTCCAGTGCCTTGGTAGTCACGGCCCCAGGTTGCTGGTAAAGAAAATCCTTTGTCCGTCAAGCTAACCCCTGCATAGGTTTCATAATAGACTCAATTCATTTTGACATTCACTCAGGCTGCTCACAGATGACATTTCAAAACGATAGGAAAAAAGGCTGAAAAGAGATTGTGCATTTTTGTCAATCATATTTTGATCAGGACGAGGCAGAACAAGTATCATATCCTCATGCGGTGGGATTGATGTTGAAATGCTGTCTTCCAGGGCGTTATTTACATATTCCCATTATTGTCCAGGTGTCACCAGAATTGAATTTTGCAGTGTGCAGATCCCCAGATTAAGGTTCAGAATAGTATTCTGAAGAAAAGAGATATCTCTTGGCCTCCTTCATGCACTTATGAAATTATAACAATGTAATACTCCAAACTGAAATGAGGAATCTGGACATTCATTGGGAACAGGCCTGTCTGAATGTAGGGAGAGGGGAGGGGGGGATTTCTCTTCTAAACAGGATTTGATGCGATAAGCTTAGACATAGACTTAAGCACACCACAGACTTTTATCACACAGAGAGCTCAGGTTGCTTTTGTGATTTCAATGCTTTTATCAGTGACTGTCTGGTGGTGTTTAAAGTATACAAATAGGCTCTTTCTAATATATTTATTTATTTCAACATGTCTTTTCAGATTTTCCATGTTTCTTAAAGGTGGTTTGAGCTGACTTGTATGATAATTTTACTGTCACTAAGCACTACTTGTATACAATTATTCATGCACTGTTGTTTTTCTCCTTAGTTTGAAATAAAAAAAAAAAAAACACTTGACATTAAATATTACGTTTTGATTCAGTAGCACTGCTGCTGAGGATACTAATCTGCGATACTGTATTTGTTGCTTAGTTCAAAACAACATGTGACTTGTTAATTAAATATCTGCTATAAAACAAGGAATTTTTTCTTACAATTTATAATAAATGCTCTAATTTTCATACTAAATACCACTTAATAGTACTGTACATGTCACTCTGCATCATACTCTAGTCTCAAGAAAATTGCTTAACCTTTAACATCACACCCAGCTTGAGGTGGCAAGTGTGTGCTAATATGAAGGAAAAGAAGGGTGTGTGTGCATGTTTCATAGCATAACCTGTGAATGCCTACTTGTGCTACTCTGAAATCTACTTGATTTTGAAGAGAAATGCTCAAGCTTTAAAATGATACCTTGCTTGAGGTGGCACTTCAGCCTTAAATCATGAATAAATAACTAACTTCAGCCTCAAACCGGAAATAAATAACCAATTTCAGCCCGGTCCTTCTGTAATACTCTGAGCCCCGACCCAGAACTTGTCTGTTGAGTGTCAGTTTTGGGTTCCAACTAAAGTTAGCTGTGATTGGCTCAACATGTCAGTAAACAACAAGAACAAGCCCCAACTTCCTCGATTGAAAGTGGCTGAGGCTGAGAGGAATGATTGACACTTTGTGTTTGCACAGTTCGAATAAAAATTTAAATAAACTGTGGAGCAAATGCACACAGCTCAAATAAAGATCTTACGCACCCTAGCGTAAATTGAATTTCAATTTAAGGTATGCTGTGTTTTGTCCTTGAATAAAGTGAATTTCATTTTAAGGTATGCTGTTTTGTTGTTAATAGATGAATTTGTTGTTAATAGATAAGTTTACATTATATTATTTACTTTTTGATACTTTCACCTCTCATAGCCAATTTCACTTGCTGTACATATAAAAAACACACCGGAATATGAAGACGAGGAGGGTGGGAAGCAATTTCAAAAATGAAAAAATGATTGGAGAGTGTACAGGATGTTACTTAGCACTTCTGGTGGGCTGTGATGTGTAAATTAAAAGGGATTGGTGGCACACAGTTGATAGGATTTGTAACATTTTGGTTAAATATGACAGCATCAAGAACAGACTGTAAATATTATTTCCAGAAATAGTGTTAATAGAATTTGCATTTGGCATATAGTCTTGTGAGATATTAAACCTGGCTGAATAAATCCATATAATAACATGGAGCTGAAATTCATCATTCACACTACGGTACAGTCAAACTACAAATATAGCCTGTTTTGTTTGTTTATTTGTTTGTTTGTTTGTTTTAATATAGTCATTCCAACCGAGTTAGGAATATGCAATGCAATGTGCTACTTTTATGCAGCGTGAAAAAGCAGTTTTTTTCCTGAACAATGAAGAATGAGCACAGATTAGAAAGATGTGTATTTACATGAATGCCAGATGTAGATTTCTATTTTTTCTAACATATAGATATAATAATGTATATCTATATTATATAGATCTGTTTATATATATATATTATATATATATATATATATATATATATATATATATACACACACACACACACACACACACACACACACACACACACACACACACACAACACACACACGTATTATTTTTTTAAATTTCTTTTAAAAATAATTTTAACCACCCAGCCATTCCATCTGCTATATGCTGAATAAACATGGCATTATAATTGGGACGGACAATTACATTTTTAAATGTTTTAAAACCTGTAACCAAAAGAAAATCTCCGTGGGACCATGGCCACAGGCTGCATAATATAATTTACTGGTTTTTAACATTGTTTTTGTTATGTAGAATTCAGAGGAAAGCAGAGGAAATGCAGCAACCTAGGATTTTAAACATGTGAGACAAATGTGAAAATTCTTGGTTTTTCCAAAGCACAAAATTATAGTGACTGAACAGTACTTTCACACTAGTACCTTTTTTTTCTTTTGTTGTCTTCCACAGCAAAATCATTATGGTCGCAAGTATATTCTTCTGGGGGTTTTGACTGTCTAATAGAGCTTTAAATCCCACAAGCAGAAACAATCCTTCTTGTCTGCAGAGTCTCCAATATAAATGCAGGAATTTATTGCCACTCAGTAGTTGGGGTGGGGTTCAAGTACTCAGAATGAATCGATGCAAGATACAAGTCAGGAAGGAGGGACATTGCCTAACTCACTGCACAGGGAAAGGGATGAAGTCAACATGAATTGAGTAACCATTTCCAGGGTTTATCTGGTGTTTTATTGGGTATACACCAATTTAATTATTTTTGTATTGGGGTGTTTTATCTGTTAAAACTAAAAATCAGAAGCCCGGTATATCATTTTTCTGAACGGATTAAATGAGAAAATGTAGGATTTCATTAAGGATCAACGTGTTGAACTTGGTGCAAGCTAGGCTCACTGGTCTGATGCACAAGAGACACTGCATTTTGCATGTATCTTTTAGGGTTATTGATATGCTATCAATATATACATAATTGTATATAACTATGAATAGAGAGATCATTCATGAACACCAGCTTCGAAATATTTGATAAGAACATAAAAGTTTGAAAATGAGAAAAGGCCATTCAGCCAATGTCCCTTGTTAGCACACCATTTTCCCTTCTTGTAGGAACTAAAGCACAGAAAGTATTTTACCTTTTTTAAAATGTTGCCAGTATTTTAGATCCTGCTACTTCACCTGGTAGAATATTCCATGCATTTATAACTCTG
This sequence comes from Polyodon spathula, assembly GCF_017654505.1. Taxonomy (NCBI): domain Eukaryota; kingdom Metazoa; phylum Chordata; class Actinopteri; order Acipenseriformes; family Polyodontidae; genus Polyodon; species Polyodon spathula. The sequence continues at coordinate 58,221,765 of NC_054538.1, read as the reverse complement.
TGTAAAAAAAAGTGCTTCCTACCTTCTGTTTCAAACTTACTTTTACTCAGCTTCCACTTATGCCCCATTGTTCTTCTCTCTAGCTGGCCTCATAGCTCATGTCATTAAGTCCTGGGATCAGCCTCGCTGCCCTTCTCTGTACCTTCTCCTTGTAATTATGTATTTTTTGTAGTGAGGCGAGTAAAAACTGCACACTCTTCAGCATTGTATAATCTTAGCATAACCTCTTGTGCCAGATTGGCAGCTCTGCCATAACACGGGTATGTGTGTGGGGGTGGGGATGTGGCTGGAGTAAATGATTAGTGTTAGTGGGTTGATTTAGATTGATGTTGGTGTTGGAGGTGTGTTCTTGTGTTCCGGGTTCCGTGCTGTGCTGTCCCGTCCTGTGTTTACGTTTTTGTTTGTTTTGTGTAACTTTTTGTTTTGGCCCTTGTGTTTTTTGTTAAGAGTGCTTTTGTTAGTGTTTTGTCCATTTTGTTTTCTGTATTTATTTGATTAAACGTACACATTAGTCTCCCTTCCTTGTCGTAACATCCTGGCCAGTGATGCTGTCCTGTCACACCTCTTTAAACATGGATTCCACACTTACTGCAATATATGCAAGATACCTTTAATGATGACTCCAGTATAATCCCAAGATCCTTTTCAAAGTCCATATCATTCATCTTATAACATGGGTTTTTACACCCAATAAGTAGTGCTTTACATTTCTTGACATTACAATGAATTTGCCACAAGTTTGCCCAGTTATAGAGAAGGTCCAAATCACTTTGAATTAGCTAGGCTGTGGACTCACAGGTCCACCACTCACCCAAGTTTGGTATCATCTGCAAATATGGCATTCTTGTCTTGTGTGTATCTTGGTCCAAGTCATTTATATAAATGAGGAACAGTAAGGGTCCAAGTACAGACCATTGTGGTACCCCACAATTCGAGTTTACACCTCTCGCAATTAAGCCGTGTTCACACTTTTGGTATGATACTGGTAAGATTTGTTTCAGTTTAGAATATACCCATACAATACCACTTTCTGTCCTAATTCACTTTTTAAAGCCAGTACAATACACTTATATCAGTTCTTTGGATGAAAAACCAAGGTCTTATTGCAAGTGATTCTGCAGCAGCAGTTGTGATGCATAGCTCACTCCCAAGGCCCTGTAAGTCACTTTGGATAAAAGCATCTGCTAAATAACTAAATAATAATAATAATAATGGTATTCTATTACCCCAAGATACTCCACTGATTTCTCTATGGGTACTCCTATCATACTGCATGCAGGGGGTTGTGTGATATAGACAGCTTGGGAGATGTTTTTCTATTAAGAGGAAATGTAGTGGTGTCCAATTGAGCTACTTTGAGCTGGTTTTATTGATGTTTAAAAATATAAAAAAAACTTAAGTCTTTTCTAATCTTGCCCAGAATGTGTTGGCGACAAACATAACCCGTGGTAATGATGACGTACTGTAATTGATACGAAAAATTAACTTTTCTGAACACAGTACCTGAGATGGTACATGTGCAGTACACAGAGATGACCGTTTCACACAGTACAGAGTAGATAAGTGCAATTATAGCATTTCATATTTCAGTTTTCATATGTTTTTAGTTTTTTACCCTTTGATTGAATTTCACTTTGATCGTTTACAATACAATAAAATTTGTTTTTATATAGCGCTCTTCATGCAGAGCATCCCAGGGAGCTTTACAGTAAAAACTCTAAAAATAATGAAAAGCAATTGGACAATGTCACAAAGACGGCTTTAGGGGGTGACGTCAGACCAGAAACAGGAACCAACCCAGAAGTGACAGAGAGATGAATTTTTGGTGAAGCTGAGCTGTGCTCAGCATTTAATGATTCAACAAACGGAAAAATAAAAGGTTGTAAGACAAACAAAACACAGGACACGGCACTTTAGTCAAAACAAAGAGACAAACACAAAGGACTACACAGACAAACACGGTGAGATGGTATTATGATTTACTTAACGTTTTTACTTTCTCCTCTTCACACCCGTTCTCCACTCACCGAACACACAACCCTGAGTGAGTGAAAACATGCTGCTTATATGTAGCTGTACCAAGACTCAATTGCTAATCAATCATTCAACTGGAGTCTCGGTACAACTGCACGTGAATTAATAAAGTGCAATTCCCTGTGCTCACATATTATTACATTTTACCTGTACATGAAATGCTGTGCAATCCTTGTGCCTAAATACAAATATTCTTTTTAACCACTCGTGTTACACAGATCCATTTATATCCACTGTACCAGTGACTATACACCAAGATTAATACACTACACGTAACATACAATACAAATAAATAGCCCAGGGGTGGGGCACTTTGCCACAGGCAATCAGTCCAGCTCAAAGATAAGCTAATGAAAACAAATATGTTTTTAAAAGTGATTTTAAAGATTCAACTGTGCTAGCATTTCTGATAGAAATTGGAGTTCCAGAGGCATGGGGCATAACAACTAAAGGCCCTTGCCCCTCCTGATTTTAACCACCCAGATGCCCATTTATTTTGTCAATTTCTATGTCAAAAGTTGCCTTTTTTGCAGATTTTTCATTCTTAGCCTTAAAATAAGCAATTTGAACAGTTTTCAAAACAATTTGTCTTTTTTTAAAAAACACACACTTTTTATTGTTATTATGAAAAAAGGAAATATATTATTTCAATAGAACGTAAATAACAATAACAATAGGGTGGTTTGCAGTTGCTGTACAGTATGTCTCCCGTGCGCTACCATTTCTGGTGGCATCGCATGTTTTTTCTTTTGTTAGTAAATAAATTCAGTGCACCTGAGCAATGTGATCAACATCACTTCCATGTCTCTCCCCATCGGTCAGTGGATATACACAACTCCCTATCACAGGCACCGAACCAAATATGCAAAATAATTGTTAGTTCAGTGAATAAATCAACGGGTGCAAAACAAGAAAAGAGAAAGGAAACCATAAAGCTACCTCAATCACCTACATTAAAGACGTAAACAGAAAATGAGTATGTTTTCTATTTTTCAATGGCCATCTCCTGTGGAAGAAAGATATCAAACTCACAGGTTACAGTAGGTTAGTCTTCATTACTTTAGTAAGTCACCATATCCCTTCTTAGTTCCCTAATGGTTAAGGAAATTGAGTTCACAAGGGCATGCAGATGGGTTGTGTTGCCAACAATCTGCAAACACCTCAAAGAATCTTCAAGCAAATGTCCTACACACCGAGAAACCGATGTAATTCTATTATTAAAACTATTGCCTCATTGGAATTGTATTTAAGTAGAAAGCGCACTTACCTGTGTTAATGAAGAGGCATGTGTATCTGATTGGTTTTCAGACTGAAATTGCTTTCTCAAATCAATTCCTAATGCTTTATCCTGTAAATAATTTCGGTATGTTGATGTAAGTAATACATTCAGTCAATCAGGACATAAAGCAATCAAAGCAGCAAATTACTTTTGAGTTGGGAAAGATCTTGATTTAAATGAAATGGGAAGAAATGATTGACTTTCATATGCAGTAAACCACTGACTTCAATCTATGTGCAAGTGAGAGTACAGAAATGTGCTGGGGTTTTGACACCAAGTTAAATGTACTGCATAATTACAGTTCTCAAAGAAAAAATAGGAGTAATTGATCTGGAAATGACTGGAACTGATCTGGAAAGTGTATTCAATGTGTCAGTGCTGTGTTCATTTTTTTCAAACACTTGTCTCACTTTAAAGGAATCATATCCTCCATTTGCCTGAACAGAACTGTTTCTCAAATAATTTCAATTCTTCATGACAACATTTACATTACCATCTTTATGTTTCATTAATTAGTTAGTAACTATAGGCTGCATTCTCAAAGTTATTTATTCCAAATGGACATTAGCACAATTTTTTTTCTAAAGGGGGATAAAAAAACACAAATTAAATATTTTAAAAAATAAAAAATAACATATTACTCTATTTAAGCCCCTGAATTAATAGTCTTAGTTGTTTATTTCTGGTTTTGGTTACAGTATTGTGTGCATTTCTCCTTTCTAAAAAAAAGTGTGCTAATGACAAATTGGGAGTAAATAGCTTTGTTTATATGTGTTAATTAGTAATTACAATGTAATTACTTATTGATGTTATTATTTGTTAATCCATGAAAGGAATCTGAAGAAAAACAAACAAAAAAACAAAAATTAGGTAGCTTGGCATTCGGTTTCAGAAACAGTCTACAGTACATATAAGACAATGGACTTTTCACTTTTGGTTAGGTAACCCAGATTCCTATGGATTAAAGTATTTACAGTGGATCTGAAATTAATTGAAAGATTATGAGAGGTGTTATCTCAAATGCTGTACTATGTGCTTTACCAAACCAAGTCCCCTCCTCACAACAGCAGTATATTTAGGAATAGATGAATATCTACAAATAAAATACCCGGCACATGCACTGCAAATTCAACAGTGTTAAAATCCAAGTGTTACTGGTTTCAGAGTTGAAGTGTTAACATGCTGGTGTTGTTTTTGAGAAGATTTACACCATCTAGTGTCTAGTTAACTAAATTACTTATGTTAAATTCAAGTGTTGCGTCCAACCAACATGCAAGAGTGTTAAATGAACATCCAGGTCTTCAATTATCAAGCCTGTGCATGCGTAATACGACCCTTTTTCGCTGGTGAAGTTTCCACGACAAGACACTTTTACATACCTCGCTCGCAAAGAGAACCAAGTCTCCAATTTGATTGTATTGTTTAGTTTGGAGGATTGTTTTCACTCGTTTTAATATTCAGTTATTACGTTAAAGATGCTGCCATATTATATACTAGCCAGCTAATACCGAGGCAAGAAGAAAAAAATATTTCTGTATAGAAAAATATTTTATACTATATATTGTATATAAGTATTTTCTACTGAGATTCGTAAGGTTCGAGTATAGTCTTAACTAATTTTAATAACTGGGCTTCTATGATAGTCAACTTTTTTTTTTTGTATCCCGACAGACGCCATTTTGTGTTCCCTGCCCACATGCTTGAATGGAAGAGGGTTGACAAATAAGACCCCTAATTTGGTAAGATTTTGGGTATTTGTATTTAACTTTATTGGTAGCTATGACTTTAAAAGCTAGCTAATGTTAACGTTAGGGAATATTGTTAAAGGCTTTTCGATACTATACTACAGGATAGTTGGGAAATTCAATTTAATTTTTTTTTTTTTTCGTTTAGATGCCATTTTCTTTCCAGCGTGCTGCTTGCGCAGTCATGAGTTCCACGCCATTTTCTTTTTCATGCCCACATGCTTGACTGAAACTAAGGAAAGTTGACAAAAGCCAAATTCTTAATTCGGTAAGAGTTTGCGTTTAAAATAAGTGGGTTTTTTCGGTAGCTATATTGTTGACTTACACACATGCTGCCGACGTGCTCTAATTTAAAAAAAAAATGACTTCAGGAATGTTTTTCACCCCTGTGTGCCTGCATGTGCGCTGCGGCTGCAGCATAGCATTAGATGTTGTCTGCCTGAGAAAAAACTAATGCATAAAAAGAATGTTTTGAAAAAGTTTCTGGTGAAGGCGAAAGTAAATATGAGATCTTGTCAATGTTGTTATTATTATAATTCTTGTTTTATATGTAATAGGTTATTTTTGCGTTTTTTGATGTCAAGTCAGGAAAGATCATTGCTGTGCAGAATCCATATAGATATGCAAGTAATTTACCGGAGATGCATTGGGTTCATTCAAAATACTCCTTGGAAGAAGGGTTTGTTTCTGTTTGAGCTGTTGGTTGGAGCACTTCAGTCACTATGCTAACATGATAAATCTGCACAACATTTAGTTGTGACTTTGGTCATTTTTTGATTGCAAACAGTAACTTCCAATATCGACTTCAGATGTCTCCAATTTTTGGTAACTTTTTTTTAGATGCTCAAAGACATTCTTAACAAAAAACCTGGAGGTGTGGCAGTGATCCAGGAGTATGTCAATTTAGTGGCATAATGTTCTTATGCTGATAACAATGTGGTTGACCATTTTGAATTGCTGTCCTTGTGTTTTCTAGTCATGCTGAAGTTTGGATGATGGAAAGGAAACCATCAGCCATACCTCCTGGCTACTGGGATGACAAAAGCTGATCAGGAATGCTTTTACATTGTGATGGACAGAAACCTCATACCTTGTCAGACAAGCACAGCACTTGCAGCCTTTGAGCTCTTTAAGGCTCATTTTATGTTTGGTGTGAAATACGATGAATCTCTTTGTAGCCTGTTCACATTTGTTAAGACAACAGTATACAACATTGACATAGATAGAACCAAGGAAAGTCCCAAGGTCAAGGAATTGAGAGCAAAGCTGTTGAACAAATGTTAAATACATTTAGATATTTCATTTGTAAGTCATTACATCAAACAAGTACACAATTGTTTCGGCACATTAAATTAAGTCATGGGATGTATCCAGGAAATAAATTAAGACTAAATTGTGCTCAAGAGGGATGTGGCTTACAGTTTTGCAGCTATTCTGGTTTTAGAAGACATCTAAATAATATTCATAATAATGTTGAGGATAATGGTGCATCATATAGTGAAAGGTACCCAGCATCTACTGAGCCAAGACTCCCTGAGATTCCTTTAGATACAGGCTTGCCCCATGCATTCCAAACAGAATCATCCCATGAGCCACAACGTCCTACAACTAAAGCTCAAAGCCAAGTTACTGGGAAGTGGTGTACCAAATACTGTAGTTCTCTCCATGGTAAAAAATCTACAAGAATATATCAGTGATTTCAATCAAACCTAAAGAATCAAGTACTGAGCTTAGTTCCCTCAGACAATCCTAGCAGATCATCTTTAGAGGACATGTTTGAAAATATAAAAAATCCTTTTAGCAAATTGAATTCTGATTATTACTATTTCAGTAAGAAATGGGGTGTAGTACGGCCTATTGAGTTGTATTTAGGAGTTAGGTTCGACACAAAGAGGAATTGACGCATGCAAACATAAGTCCCTGTTAATGATAAATTCATTAATGTTCCCATATTGAAGACTACAGTTAATTTTTAAAACTGGAGATATATGCAATTTTATAGTCATGTGCCCAAAGCGACAAGCTTGAGGATTTCTGTGATGGGAGTTTTTTTCAAAGCCACCCATTGTTTTCCATTCACAAATTTGCCTTACAAATTCAGTTGTATTACAATGATTTTGAAACTGCTAATCCACTGGGTTCCAAGCAGGGTATACAGAAAGTTGGTTGTCTGTATTTCATCCTTTGACACCTCCCTCTGACACAAAGAAGCTTTGCCAGCGATATAGTAATTGCATTTTATTTGGATACAAATTACAGAATTTTCATACCGTCATTTTACCTTCTACTGATTCACATCAAAGTTTTAATACATCATTTGTTTGGTTTCAGTCTTCCATAGATTTCATCAGGTTCTTTAAGACATGGATGTTTTTGTCAAAGCTATTGCCACAGTTTCAATTTCTTCATTAGATGGATATGCATTATACGCATAGATAGCTTCAGCAATTTGGTCCAGAATATCTCTAGAAATGGTCATAAGGGAACCATCCTTATTGTATGCCTCATTTCACTGTCTGAGTCTATACTCAACATCAGATGAGAAGCTTGGTATGATGAATTTTGCAGGCCGCTGCTGTGAGCATTTGTTTACTCTTACTGAGGATGAGTCACCTGATGGAGATGAAGTGATACTTGCTGTATCCAATCTGATAGATCTGACTGGTAACAAATGGAAAATTGCTTTTAGTGTTGTTAGTCAGATTGCACAGCTAATATAACTTAGAACAAAATTTTGTTGGCTGACACAAGTTAAAAAAAAAAGAAAACTGATTATGTAGTTAAAAATAAAACATTTAAAAGTGGGTTGATGAATGATGTTTCTTGATTTTTATCAACAACAAAAAAATACCCTAAACAATGAAATGAATTATTATAAAAACATTTAACACAGGATAAAGTGTATAAACTCTCTTTTAAAATGATTTCAAATGGTCTTATGTCTCCAGTTTCCAGGAAAGGGTGACAAACAACCTGATAAATTTGTTTCCTTAGCAATATATGAGAAAAACGAGGGGGGGGGGGGAAAAAAACATGTCAATCTTAGAGACACAGATCGTCTAATTTCTTGTTCAACAGTACTATGATGACATATTATAATTTGATTTGAAAAAAATAAATAAAATAAATAAATAAATAAACACCACCATGTTCATATGACTGGTTGTAAACATAAACAGGTTGAAAATAATTAAAAAGTAGTTGTTAGAGGTCTATTAAGTATGTTTGAGATAGTGTTTAATAAAAGGGTGGCAAATACAATAGTGCACATACCTGTTAATGAAGTCATCATTTATTTGGTGTATGCAGACAATGGATAGTGATCATTCAGCTCATGTAGCTTTACAACTAGATCTCAAGTGAAAATAGTTAGTTGCGTACAGGCAAGCACTGGTGTCATTCTTCAGATTTTTGTATTTCAGATCTATAGACAATTTCATGGATTTTTCCAAAATGTCTGTAGCTACTATTGCTATTTTCTCAACTTGAAGGCCGCAAGAATGTTCAAACATAAGTTGATGCCTTGTGGCTAAAGTTAGTAAAGTGTAGCCTTAATAGTGTCCAGTTCTCAACTCCGTTGCTTCCAATTGTTCCTCTGGAATAAAAATATTTTAGCATTTTTCTGTGGCAGGTTAACTTTATCTAAGAACTGATAGGGAAAATAATGTATTGCAGTATTCAGGTCATCCAAAGTAAAATACTTTTCGGAAATCAAATTCCGAAGACAGTGACATAACACTACTGGTACAATAGCTTCCAAATGGTCTTGTAGAATACCGGGGGGAAATCATTTTATTGTTTGAAAATAAGCATGTCTGTTTAGATCACACACACTGTTCTGTATCTTGCTATGGCTGGTCAAACAAAACCTACAGAACTACTCTGTCCTGAAGCTTTCCTTTGTCTGTTTTGTAAGCAGTCTAGAAACTAAGCCAATTTCATTAAGTTCCTCAGTTATTATCCAAAGAAAGAATTTTATACAGTGTATGGTTTAGATTTTACACCAAATTGTTTGACGGGTGCGCAGGCCCATCTACTTCAAATTCTTTACCAGAATCAATGTCATCAGAAAGAACTGTCAACTTATCAACATCTTCTGTATATATATATATATATATATATATATATATATATATATATATATATATATATATATATATATATATATATATGGATGGGTCGGTAAGCATTCTTGGTTATGTAAAGCAATTTAGTATGCTCTCCAGTAATGCTGTGCTTTGAAATAATGGTATATGGTAATCGAAACCTAAGATACTGAAATGCTGCATCACATAATAAAAGGTAACTCTATTGGCTTGGGGTTTTAGTGAACTGCATTTTGATTGGAGAGTCATCCTAAATATTCCTATGAATATTTCACTACAGTTCATATTTTTTTATTATTTTGTTAATTTCTTTTTTGTGTTTAGGAACATTTGGATGATTTAGCATGATTTCTGATAACCTTTAAACTTGGTTCATTGCTATTTATTTATTTCTTTTATTATTTTATTTTTTTTAAAGAAAATGTCCCCAAACTGGTGGCAGCAAGACACTGACAGAAAACAAAGCCCCCTCGCTATCCAAACAAGGTGACATTTTCACCATTGTTTGAATTCCAAACGCTGGATTATTATTAAAACTGATCATATTCTGTGTATTGCATTAAAACTTCATTATTTAAACCAATGACGACAGGCTTGAGATGTGATAGGTGACTCTAGCTAGCTGTCACGCTCCCTAGCTGTCCCGTGACAAAATTGCAAAAATTGACACCAGTCTTATTTTTTTCACAGCGCTTCAGTGTCGCCCCATCGCATCGCAGGCAGTGTGAATGGTTTGTATCAAAACAACATGTTCTATTTTTTTGTTGTTGTGGTGCGATGTGTACTACAGATACACTTGTTGCATCGCGTCTTGTGTGAATAGACCTTAATACTGTATTGGCGGTTATGTAAAATGTAAATATAATTACACAATTTTTAAATATTATATTAAAAACACATATTTAGTGTAGTAAGTGCCAACAACAACAACAACAACAACAACAAAAATAGTGTGATTGGAGTTTGTGTGCTCTTGTAGTTGTGTAAATTATTAAATTGCATGCATAAAAATCTGTTAGGAGAATGCATAATTTACATTTCTGTTCAGGAGCTGAGTACACTTGAGTGTTAATCTAGTACAACTCAGTCCAAGTACGTTTAGACTGTTGAGAGGCGTCAAGGTTGTACCAACTCATTCAGTACACCTGGAGAACAGTTTGTACTTTTTTAATCGACTAAACTGGCACAAGCTACACACACTTTCATGAGATAAAATGTTTTACAGTGTGCACTCTGTAGAACCGGTACGAGTCAAGACAGCAGAATTCATAACCAACTGGAGTTTTGACAGGGTGCATTTTGGTAGACTAGTGAGCAGCGAGTTACAATAATCCAGTCACGAAAAAATGGACCAGGGTTTCAGCAGAGCCTTGTTCTAAAACATTTCTTAGCCTATCTATATTCCTTAGACTAAAAAAAAAGGCTGTTTTGCAAACCATTTTGATGTGCTGGTTAAAGTTAAGCTCTGAGTCAAGTAAAACCACAAGATTCCTCATGGTTTTAACACATGTTAAGTATTGTTTAAAAACACAGGATGTGGGGACTTCACAAATAAATACTTACAGCCAAATAGCATCATTTCTGTTTTATCATAGTTAACATGCAAGAAATTGTGTTTTAGCCATAATTTTATATCACAGAGACCTCAAATTTCCATTGTCAGCTTGGCGATGGAAATTATATATGTCTTTGAATAACTTGACCTTAGGGAAACATGTAGACATTTTCGAAACATTGGATCCAATATAGAACCATGGGGGACACCTGAAAAAATTTATTTAAAAGCAGATTTAAACCCATTTATTTGAACCAATTAAACTAAACAGCAATTGCTTAAAGGAACTCAACCTGGTTTTCTATATTTATTTACATTATTTCTGATCTGTTTAGTTAATTAAGATTTTAAACGGATGACGTCAGTTAAAGTACAGCATGTTTTTACTTTGAGCTGCTGATACTGCTAGGTATGTTTATAAGTGTGGCAGGACGAACTCATGGTTATAAGAGTGTCCTCTCTAACATTCTGCATGTGACACTGCCTGCGAGTCGGAGCAAAGCAGGGATGAGCATATCAAGCCAAAGCAGTTGGCTCAGTGTTTATTTGTATTAATTGAAAGTAACTTTAATAATAATAACAAAATATTAAAAACACAAAAAACTGAACAAATTAAAAACCACAAAATCCAAGCCCTGAGGTGTATGGTATTGAGTTTGATTACCTTGGGTTTCTCAGCTGTGTCTTGCATCCACTGATATAAAAGTGACACATCTGTTTAGCATTGTCTGTAGGCCACACAATAAACCTAAACAAACATTCTTAAGTTTTCAATATGGAAACACCTGCAACCAAACACGTTGTACTTCCAGCTGTCTGTACATTTTTCTGCTGACTTGCCCGCAGAAATGTACTTGTCTGTAGCATTTATATATTAAAGAACACACATCATTTCAATTGAAAACCCTTGTGAGGGACAGCACATTTACACTAAACAGGTGCTACATTAAGCATTTCTTTTCTTCTTTTGTCCAACACCTGCACAGCACTGTACATTACCAATATGACCTGAATATGACCAATATGACCTGAATTTGTATGTGAAGTAATAGGTCCTCAAAAGTGCTATCACCTCGTTTCAATCTTTTCAGATTATGAATGTGAATAAGTAGTGAAGAAATGGAAGTCACCTTCATTTTAGAAAAACGTCAAAACAGATATAAATGTTCCAGCCGACAGGCATTTCAATGTGCTAATGTATGAGATCCCAGGGGAACTGGCAGCGACGGAGATGCTGAGCAGTTTTTCCTATCACATACAAAGTGGGTAGGGGGGTCCTTGGGACTCATATTGCGGATGCTTCAAAGCACATCAGCTAAAATCTGCAAACACACAATTTATTTATTTTGTTTGTCAGCAATAAGGAGGCTCAAAGTGGCAGTTAAACTTTTGAACTTATAAGATGATGTATTGCTGAATATCTAATTCTGGAGTTTTAACATAATGATTTCAGATTTTTTTTTGCCAACCGAGGCATTCAAATTATTTTTTATTATTATAACCTATTCGTAAAACACAAGGTAGCATGGTTCTCAGCAACCAAATCAATCAGTATTTTGAGATCAATAGAGATTTTCTGCTAAAATGTGAAATAACAAATAATTTCCAGCTCAATTAGTGGAACACACAAGGAGATGTTACAGGTGAATACTGTGTGTACCGTTAATGGCAAACAGCATTTGTGGATTCAGAGATAGGAGGTTTGAAAGTAAAATTCCAGTCTGGAGTTGCTGAGCGGAGCAATTTTACTACCTGCGCACAGCAAAACAACAACAAGAGCAAAAGACCTAATTCACTTCCCTGCAGAACACTCAGCAGATCAGCCAACCCAAGCTCATTCAGTCACCATGCCTTAATGAAACTCACTTCCATGCTTTCTTCAACACCTTCTACAATCTGCCTTACTCCAGTATACACTCTGTCCAAAGCTCCCTCCCCCTTGACTGGCATCTCAACCTAACCCATGTGTGTTACGCTCATGAGGACTCCAAAAGCAACCCAACCACGAAGCAACCTACAGAGATTCAATTTAGCAAGAGCTCCACAATAACCAAGCTTGTAGCACCTCAAACAGTTGGGAACTAGTGCCCAAAAGATGGATTAGCTCAACCGATTACCCGACAAAGTAGCCAAGCATTTCAAGCGGGGCTAACCCTACGGGGCTGTCACAATATTATCAATGAATAAACTGTATATTCTTTTTTTACAAGGCATTTCCTTGTTCAGTTAACAGTTCTAACATTTGCCCAGTGGCTTCATGTTAGTGTGCAATACCATTAGCTTAGCAGCTGCAGAGAATGATGTGGAAAAAGTTTTGTTTACACATGGCTTGTCTCCTGTTTTTTTTACAGGGACTAAAAAGATACAGCCCTGAGGATGCTTTCTTATCACCTAATAACCAGAAACATGTCAGGCCTGTATTCCCGCTGGGCACATTTCTATATGTTTAGAAGCAGCCTTTGATTTAGTTAAAGCGTGGAAGGAACAGCGGAGTACCTCCCTCCCCCAGGTAGCCATTTCTGCCAGCTGACATGGCTGTTTGTTTTTATGGGAATGTCCATAGCTTAGCATTAAATCTATCTCTCGTATATGATATTAACTTATCAGAACTTTTTACAGTCTTTCCACACTACCTACATAATGAGTGATCTGCATGCATAAAAACCTTGTGATTGACATTTATTAATTTTAAAATGTGATTATTTAAAGTGCTACCCTCAGTTTTACAATCTGTTACTATTAAACGTACATCCTACACACAATTGCCAAATTGATGGATGAACCGCAAAATACAGATAGATTAACTACATAAAGCTAGACTGTTACAGTTTAGTTATTTATTACATTCACTGTACAGTCACTGTGAAAAGGAAACTCCATACATCAACAACATGTCTTTAACTAATTATTTCTGTAGTTTTGTTGAAAGTAGACATATTAAATAATGCCTCAAAAGAGTACAAATGCAGGACCTCATGGAGACATTTAAGCAAAACAAACTTAATCACCAACAATGTATTGCTTCAAAAAATGCTTATTATAAATTCCTGACCTTGGCAACTGGTTTAACTTCAGTCTAGACTGCCAATAAATTAAAACAAACAAATAATAAATATTCCTGATTAAAAATGTAGTTAATGCCTACTCTAACTGAAGCACAGCCAGTCCTTAGCTAAAACATTTTCAAAGTTCTACATTAAACTCTATTGCCATCTAGTGGTAATTGACGAGAGGTTCAAATTGGATCACCCGTAACAGAAAATAAAAACAAACAGTCCAAGCTCTTTTGGTGCCAGATAAAACTAAATAATATGCTAAGGGTTAGTCCAAACCAGCCATTAAACTTAAAAAAAAAAAAAAAAAGATTTCCTACTGTAAGTAAATGAGAGGCCCCTTGAAGCTGCCACAGTTCGTCCCCTTCAGTTACAGGTCTGTTTGGTTTTGATCATGATTTTAGAAATTTTGGGATGTTCACTATGTTCTTCCATAGTTTAATCTTATGTGCACTCTGCTTCACCTGAAACCAGACAATTTTATTTACCACTTTGTTTACGTTACCAAAGGTAAGCTTTAGCGACCAGTGATTCCTGCAGCACTATAAGGCTGTGGGAGCAGAAAAAAATGCAATCAGAAATAGGATACATATATTTAGACATATGCTTGTCATTGGCAATCTTCACCTTAATGTGATACAAATAGCTATTTTGGAAATAACATATATTTAACTGTCTACCTATGGCAGACACTGCTTTGAAATGGAATCAAACAAATCAAGTTACATATATAAAACGTCTCTCTGGAAACAGATACAATGTTTTCTTCCTAATATTTTACATTACCAGTCATACATTGTTTATATTCATGTTCAGTATAAATATGACAGCACTCTTCTTTGAACTTATGTGCTGTTTAAATATATACCAGTAAAACCAACGAGAAGGCCTGGTGCTTTGTTATTTAGCCATGTGCAAATGTGCTATTTATCTTTTAAACGTGTCAGTAGGTTCTCTTGCATTTTACCAGAGCAGGTGAAAAAAAGAGAATAAAGCTACTTAGAGTCCTTGTAAGGCTGTTTGATTACAGATGCTTAGCTTAGGTATCCAAAATCTTCAATCAGGATAACAGTAACAATACAGGGATTAGATCCTCATTGTGACCTTGGCTTGCTTCTATTTTAGCCACTGGCTACACAGTTAATTGACAGAGCCAGTGCCATTAATTGTACTGGACTTTATAAAAGAGGCGCTTGTAATTCTGAGTGTGGGAAGGGTTTTTCTGATGCAAGGGGACCCAATGCCGATAGCTCAACGCCAAAGATCATTACAGCACTGGAATGTTAAATCCTTTTGATGTATTCCTGACTTTTACATGGAATGATGCATGTATTTGACTTACTGGAGAATTTGGGAGGTATTGTTACATGTATCTAATAATGCATAAAACACATCTTAGAAATCATCTTTATTACAATGTATACTGCATGTCCAATTTGGCATGCAAATTGGGTGTTTATGCAATGAGACACATGAAAGCTATGGGACCAGCACACTTGCAACTAAAAATGGGTAAAGGAATATATTTAACAGCAGGTGGCACAGTAACAAGCACAGTCATGTTGGTCTACTGCTGCAAGACATTAGTCATCACAGTGTATCAGCAATGGCAAATCAAAGGTAAAGTGCTTGTTACGAAATATAGCTGTGGCCTCAAACAGTTAACGACTAAATTAACATCCTTCGAGACCCCTTCTGGCACCTTGTGGCATCTATGACATGCCAGGACAAATGGTGGCACAACATGATATTAGATAGAGGTTCTAATTAAGTGTATTTTGTTATATTCTACTCAATTGGGTTTGACAGCATTGTTTCTCAAACTGTATACGCAATGCATAAAGTTTATAAAAACTCTCCAGAAGCTGCTGATAAAATAAATATTTCACTCTGTGTCCTCTATTCCATAGTTTTACAAATACATGCTATTACATGATGTTTTAACTGGAAAGGGACTCTCTGTGTACAGCATAGAAATGGGCCTCCTCAACGGGAGTTTATTTTACAGAAATAATTGTACAGTACAACAGAGAACTGGAATGTAAAATCAAAGTAATTTTGGAACCTTTTTACTTATTAAATAAATAAATACATAAAAATAATAAAACTTTAAATAAAACTAAACTTTACATTGTAAACATAGTACTTGGCAATGGTTTTATGAAAAAGTCCAGCTTGACACAGGGAATAGCCTCAGCCCAGAATAGCTCACCATAGCTCTGAATGGAGACTTGTGAGAGAATATAGATCCTGCGTTTTTCTCCTGTGCACAATTGTTCTGTGAACCATACAGGGTGAACTTTAGGTTCAGTTTCACTGGAACGCACATTTTCTAAACATCAGTGCTTTACAATACCATAATTCTAAGCATATGACTCATATACCTGGTACTCCTTCTTCCCTTTCTGGTGTTTTTATTTATTTATTTATTTATTTATTTATATTTCTTCTTTTCACATAATGCTTATTATTGCATTTTCCTGGAGTAATTTGTTCTGTTTTACTGTATCACCATCAGTAGACAAGTTAAGCAGAAACTATTTGTTTTGCCCAGCAGATGTCAGTAGTTCCATTTGTACTGATGCAAGATAGTTATTTATATTCTTGAGAAAGAGGGTAGTCACTAGATCAACGGATTAATGCACAGAAAAGATTTAAAAAACATTTTCAGGTTTTAAAATGAAATGGAAAACCTTAAGACAGTTTTCCTATTTCTATGAGTGCAGTGCTTTTACAGTATTTGTACAAAATGATGTAGCCAGTGTCATGCCAACTGCTTTGGACAGTTTTTATATCAATTACGAATTCAGTGTTACATACATGGTTTAAGATTGCTGTATACACATTGTCATCTGCTTGTGTAGTTTATTACAGTACTGTACTAAAACTACAGTGTGAATTCTACAGTAAACATGGCGTTCTTCACACATTTAACTCCTGTAGAAATGAATGAACAGTACTATCGTAGTCATATATCAAACAGCGCAATAATTCTACACTGTATACTTCTATAATAATCTTTATATAGCATCTTTCATAGTGGACCACCATCACAAAGCAATTTACAAGATACAAGAGTAGGTGAACTATGCATCAGCTGCAGAGTCACTTACACCAATGTCTCACCCCAACGACAGAGCACAAGCAGGTTAAGTGACTTGCTCAGGGTTACACAATGAGTTAGTGGCTCAGGTGGGATTTTAACCAGGTACCTGCTGGTTACAAGCCCATTTCTTTAACCACTGGACCACACCACCTCCTACAGTTCTAGTACTATGCAAATGTTAACATAGTCACTAGCCTATTCTATTTCCTGCTTATTCATGTTCAGACCTGCCGTCCATTGTCAGTAATGATACGGACTGCTTAACCAAAGTATAGATAAGAGAATGTGGGCGTTAATGAAGTTGAGAAGCATGAATTAGCAATGCATTAGTGGAATACAGTAAATAGAGAGATTAAATAATGCTATGAATGGCAAAATAACTCTCACGACTGTGTAATTTAGACACACCTCAGTGAAGAATGTCTGTAGTTTAAAATCACAAGACAGCAACATTCAGTTAAGATATTTTATTAACATGTACCTGCACAAATACAAGAAAAAAGTGTGCAATAATGAATAGCATTTTAGGTGTGCTATTGTGCTATGTTGTGCTGGCAGAATCATTTTTCAAACGATTCTCATTTTCTTTATTGGGTTACGTTGTCTACACATAATATAGGCAAAATGACAGCAATTACAGTATGGGAGTGCCTTAAAAAGAACAGTAAGTGTTGTTTAATGTATTTACAATACAAATGACTGTATAAAGAGTTCTATAAGTGTTCCATGGACAACCCGAAGCGGTGTGACTGGCAGATCACTATGAGAAAGATTGCTCAAACATATTTACTGCTGTTTGGGCAATGATGTCAGCTGAAATATCAACCTTAAATATGATTAATGAGAACTTGAGATTGTCTGGACAGGTGCCCAGTTTTTCAGTAACATACTGGAGGGCAAGAAGAGCATGTTTTCTGAACATTATTAAATGGTAAGAATGTGTGATAGGCTTAATCATTGCTCATCAGTTATCCTTTTGCTGTGGATCATGTGGCATGTTAATCTTCTAAGTAACTAAATGGATAATAAATCATTTATATCATGAACAATCCACCTAAAAATCTAAAAATTGTGTTCTTTAAATCATTTTTTTTTTTATTAAGAATGCCAATTAATCTCCCCCTGAGTAAACATCAATGGGAATAATAAAATGCACCAGTATTTATATCTGCCACTGTTTGAATCATTAAAGTAGACTTGGATAAAACCGAAATTATGGGGCACCCAAAATTATTGCACTAAAAACTATGAAGTGCAGCTGCTGCAGCACCATAAAAAAAATAAAATAAAAAAAAATACAAACACAGATCCTTCTTTCTTCTTTGGTTACTATTGCATATAGATGGAATTCAAAATGTGTTTCGTATAAACAACATTATGCTAGGAGTAATTATTTATGTACATTTCTTATCTTCCATAGATTGCAATTTTAGACTTTTGTTTTATTTATTATTAAGGTATTAACCTTAGTTTCCCTTCCTGGATATTTACAGAACAGTGTGTTAGCAGAGCTCCACAATCACAATTAGCTATACAATTCTGCTGCTGTTCTTGATACTTTCACAAGCGATTAAAGAGCCTCTCAAGCGATGACTACACTTCCATCAGTGTGCTTTGTTTTACTTTTTTTCCAGCTGCTTGGGTGTACCAAGAAATTAGGAAAAGCCACAGGCCTCCAACAGCAGTGCTAATGGTATTGTGTATCTGTCAATGCCTGGACAGTCTGCGGTTTTACATGGAGGTCTTCAGATGGTACCCGCCCCTCTTCACTGCTTGGGTGATTCATAGCCCAACAGTCCACACACAAACAGACTGTAGGCAACAGACACAGCAGCCATTTAAACAGCAGGAACCATGACAACCACACCTTGACCACACAGATGATTTCACTCTTCTATCATTCTTCTTTCAAGCAGAGTGATTTTCAAAGAGGTTATCAAATAGGCACACTCCAGGTGTGTCACTGGCCAGCCCACAAGACCTTCATACAGCTTACTTCTAGTTTGATGTAATAATGCCAATAATTTTCCATTATTGATAATCAGCTGAAAACAAGATAATCACATGATTTACTTGTATAAGGTAACATTTTGGCTATATCTTTCTTTTACACTGTACACTGATAAAGTACTAGCCAAAACATGCTTACTTGACTCAGTTTCTTATAATTTGTGAAGTTATGGATGATTTACCTGTATAAATAAAAAAATCCCTTCTACATGTGGGGCACTGTTACGGATAATTCTGCTGTTACTTGGTAAATTTGAGATAGCCAGTCCATGCACAGTTACACAAGCAGTTTGAAAATGAATGATTAATTGCATGCCAACAGGCTTTATGCTTTATGAGAAAGTCTGACAGTTGTGTTTTGGTGGAACAGTTCCTACTGTACTGCTGTTATGTTTTCTGGTTTTCTGGTGCTAAATAGTTGAAACGCAAGTCAGAGCTGAACCTTTAGGTGGTGTGAGGGAATTACAAATAGACACAGACATTACATTTTGGATTCAGCCCTTCTACTGCAGCCAATATCTGTGTTTACGGATGTGGCTTCAATTCATTCTCTACTAAAAATGTTAATATGTTTCCTATAAAAGCTACAATTATGCATTCTCTCCAATTTATTGTTGAACTTATAAAATCCACCCTCTTGGAACCTCCCAGGGTCGTGACCTCTTTCGAATTGTTCAGCGACGGCTTGTAGACTGCGACCTGCTTTGTTGTGCTGTTCCCTGGTTTTGGATTATTTCTTCCTTTTGATTGTTTTATACTTCCTGTAGCAAAGCCTGAGCCATTGTCTGGGTACACAGTGCTGTATATTCGATGTGTTTTTGTAACAGTGTGCAGTATTAAATCATCAGCACAAAGTATTCCAAGGAGGCTCTATTTTTTCAAATATATTATCGTTGGAAATTCATGTGGGTACATCATAAGTAAGGTCCTTATTCTTCTACCAAAACAGTTACTCAGTAACAGAAAAGATGACACTAATTAACAACACTTGCTCTAAAACCTCTGCTTACTGATGAAACGCTTCACAGTTAACTCTTTCAGTGGACTATAATGTTTATTTCAGGCAAACAGTGGTAAATAGATAGATAACACAGCAATGCCTTTAACCAGTAGTGATTACCTAAACTACCTGTACATTCTTGTGCCTTTTTATTGTCCACCCACTGACAAAATGTAAAAATAAATAAACTGTTTTGAAAATAAATTGCCTCTAGGTTTATAATCATTGAGGTGAACACATTCAAAGGCAAATAATCTACCTTTGTTATCCATTAACAACATTACAGCGTTATCTAATAATTTCTGTGCTGGAATAATGAGATATGGGATGGCTGAAACCTCACATTTATCTTAATTTTTCAATTTATTTTCTTTCTAATTACCCAATCTCAGTTTTGGCTTTTAAATGTTCATAGAAAATGTATGTTATCGTTTAGCATGCAGACCGTACCTTACCAAGAACTAGAGATTTCTGTCATGAATGAAATGCTGCACAGCACCTTTCTCTAGCAAAGGCGCACATGCAGACTGAAATGGGTCATTTATATACTTCAATAATATTACTTTTGGTAAAAAGCAGTGCATCCCCTCCATTTAAATAAGTATTTTAGCAAACCTTTTCTTCAATGAAGAAGGGTCAGACCTGTAACTCCCATAACACAGAATATATTGATAATGCATTATGGATAAGTTTAAATTGTGTTAACATTAACACGTGCTTTACAAATATTTACATTCTTAAAAGATATTTTGAAGGGCTACATTAATACTTTTCACTGAGGGTTTCCTGACCCCACAGCCCCCCACTTACTGCCACTTTTTTCATTCATACTGCATTTTGTACAGTTATAAAATCGGCAAGTTTTCATAATAACAACCCAATTTAACTTGGCCACTTGAAAACTGTATAAAGAAATCCTTTATTAATGGAGGCAAAAAACAAAACATGTAATAAAATGCAATATATGGTCCCTTCCTTCTGTGCTATTTAAATAATATGTCTTCTTGTTTTCCTTGTGCTCATTGACTAAGCTTTGTCTTTCAGTTATGAGTTGTTTAAAGATTCTTTTTAAGACTGTTTCAATACATGTTCATACAATACTGTATGTCAATTGGGCTTATTGTTTCACAAATAATTTGGTAATGCAGGGACAGAATGAAAGACTCACAATGTCACTGTGCTATGGGACACTGGATGATGTGGGGGGCACTGTCAACCTTGTCTCTCTGAGCTAGCACTGGAGCAGAATATCCGAGTTCCACAGTTTTCATTCTGAAAGGACTTTTCTCTATGACCTATTTGGCTTCTTGCACTCTTGTAGTCCAGTGCTGAAATAACTCATTTCACATTTCTCTTGTGCATTACAATGCATCTCACCCCCCCCCCCCCCCCCCCTTTTAACAGGCACACTGTTTATTTATAATTGATTCACTCCAGGACCGACCATTTAGAATAACATTAATGTTCTCATACACGTTGCAAACATAAAACTAAAGATATTCTTAAACTACTAATGTCAAGAGGGAGTCTACTGTAAATATGCAGAGTACTATGCACTCTTTGGGGAATAATTTCAATCTATTGCAAGGTTTCCAACCACAATAAGCAACTCCATGCTTTATTTCAATAAAAAAATACAACTAATTGTACAACTAAATGTTAATTCTGAACTACGACAAATATATAAGTCTTATCATTCTGCTTTTCAACATGTTGGCAATTGTCAGATTCAAAATAAATGTGCATTTATTGTGAAAGAAATATTCTTTTCAGTTGAAACTCTTGTTTTATATAGCTTCCACCACACTATAAATTCACTACCTGGGTAACAGGCAATGGGGTGGCATCTGACAGAGTTCTAGACTTTGAGGTTGAGACTTTGACGGGGTCCTAATCCTGCTGCAAGTTGATACATTGACCTTTGATACAATTTACTCAAAATACCAAGTAACTTTCTGCTATTTTTATACAATTGTAATTCGTTTATTTGTCTCTGAAAATGTGGCTTTGCACTGGAAAATAGTTTAACTGTTAAAATGACGAGGTACTTTTGATAATGCTGTCATAATAAAAAGAAGTATAGAAAATGCTTGTGTGATCTCCTTTAAGGTCACACAAGCACTTCTAATGTGGTTGTCCTTTACTGTAAAGCAGAAAAGTTTTATTTTCAATTATCTGCCCAAAGGTTTTCTGCTATAAAATCATACAGTTTTAGGTTAGTGGAAACACAATTGGACAGATCCCTTTTTTTTCTTGCAAAAAATAAGACATCAGTAGGCTTTAGATGTTAATAAAGTGGGGTAATCGAAATTCAGCTTTCTAATACCACACTCAAAATTAGTCGTTAATGGTTAAACCAAGCAGAATTTTTTCCCATCCGATGGACATCTGGAAAAAGACCTATCTGTAAATATTATTTATATATATGATTATATTATATATATATATACATAATATATAATATCATATATTTGATCCTTGATAGATTGCATTAGAAAGAGCTGAGAAAGGACCCTGCTTCTTCTTACAAGACTAATTGTTTGGCTCCCAATGAGTAAGGGAAGGCAGGCTTTGAATTCAGGCAGATAGTCTGCAGTGTGTCTGTGGGATGTGACCCTCACCCCACTGAGCTGGGAGGTTTTAGTGGTTTTCTAATCCCCCAGGCTTGATCTCTTTAGGTTCAGGAATGCTGGCTGCTGTGTTCTAACTGTCAAGGTATGAGGGCTGAGAAATGAAAGGGTTAGACTTTCGCAGAACAACAATCCAGGAGCTCTGGCAGCTGAATAATGGCTTCGACTCTTCCTCTCCACAATCCACTATGCTCACCCCGTTCACCTCCAGGAGTCTAAAATGGAAACAGATGGATGTATAAGCCTGAGACCTGTGGTAATTGAATCATTCAGTAACAACTTAATGTTATTAATGCTGTACCAGCTCCGAGACAATTTTCAGTTTCCTTGAGAAGAAAATGGATTGTTGCAGAGAGGCCGCATGATTCATAGGATTTTCCTAATCACCTTACAAAACAAGGATTATATAAAAATAAAACAGGCCTCACAATATTGTAATACAACTACTTTCCTAGACAACTGGGCCCATATAGTGGTTCCAGCACTGTATTAGACATGTCATGGGATATGTATTGATAAGCTGTAGTTTCTTAACACCTCATACTATTTTGATGTCACTATAGCAACAATTGCTGCTGACAAATTAGTACTCAACCAGGTGTAATGGTTTCTGAAGGAATGACACAGAAGCCCACACATTTGACCGATGATTTTTCTCAGCTGTTGTGCATCTATAAACGGCTTTTACAAGTGGTGGTCTCATTCTGCTGTTGCACAACTCTAAAAGGGGAAGGGATTAAGTATACTGCAAAATATGGTTTAAAAAAATAAATGTTCTTGTATTTAACATTACAGTATCACTTTCAAAACAAGTGCCAATTTGAAAGGAAGGGGAACACATTGATTACATTTCAATCATCCTATAAAAAAGACTGCAAACAATACCTAAGCCATAAAAAAAAAGAATGCATTGTGGATTCTTTGTTTCTACAGTTTGCTTCTTGCTTCCGAGTTTGTTGTCTTAGCACAATTTAAATGGCTCCAGCAAATAATATACAAACACAACTTGTTTTTCTTTTTTTTGTGTTATTGTTGTTGCTGAAACACAAAAGTCAAAGTGTTAACTCTAACATTGCCAGAAAACTTTACATAACCACGTTGAATGTCTTCAATCGCTCCTGGATATGCTTTTTGTATAGCTTCCATTCTTGTCTTAATCTCCTTTCTACAATTTTCACATGTAGAAAGAGGGACCTATTTTAATTAATTGAATAGACTCCGCTATGTCTACATGTTTGGCATTCCCATTCCAAATTTTCTAGATTTGGAGCAGAAACTGAATTCCTCTGTCACATAAACACACTGATTTTACTAAAGACTGGAGTCCTGCAACTCCAAATAGTAGCCCAGATTGTATTTTGGTAGCCATAGCTGTGACTCTTGGCCCCTGTGTGTGGCTGTCAAAAAGAACTTTAAATAAACATTACCTGTCATTAATGCAGAGTTGTGAATTTAAAGCCTCCATAACTAGGAGTCCATGGCCTTCCTTTCATTGTAGAGTAAACCCATACCACCCAGGTCCTGACGTTTCCTAGACAACTAACAATAAGCCAGGGGACTGAGGTGTTATCAGCTGGGCCAGTGCAAGGCTCTGCTTAGTGTATGGCTCCTGCAAAAGGGATGGAGAATAGACCATTGGCCATTATTCCACTGTTTAATATACTATCTGGGTGAAACAAGTTAATTCTACATATTCAGTAATGCAGAACTTTTTATATTAAGTTAGACTATCATTCGATCACAAGTGTGTTAGACATTAGTAAAGATGCTTCTCATGGAAAGGTTGGTCTAATTTTTTGTGGTATAACTGAATACCTTATGAGTGCTCAAGGCTATGGACACATTTCTTACAGCACCTGTTCTGAACTTGCGCTCATGTCCTGCTTTCTGTGTGTGGACTTACCTAAAGAAGTTTGATGTTCAATCTTTTGTAGCAATACCCCGCTTGACAAGTCATGTTCACTATTATGTCAAAAGCTCTCAAGTGGGTTTGGTTCTATTTTCTCCAGCTCCCCAGTGAACCCCAGACTTAAATTAATGGTGAAATATATACAATATAGTCATCCAATTTTATGCAACCATAGAAAAACAGAAGCCGATAAGGACATAGATTGTAATTTAAAATAATTATAATCAAATAGTAGTTAGTAATGAAGCAATATCATTCATTGTTTGCTGATCTGTAAATTTGTTAAGAGCTATACTTTACATTGACACAAAACATGTTACTCTCTGTTTCTCAGTGACCTATGGCCAGCAAAACAGTGACATGTCTTGCATTATTGAATTTAACAAGGAATTAATGCAAACAGTTGATTAATGCTGTGTTATTCCTGTTGGTTGACTGCTAACTTCTGTAGAGTTCAAGCTGTAAAGTGCTATTAAATACAAATAGCTTTTCAACCATTTCAGTTCTAGTCAGCAAGTGCTGCATTAAATAGCATGCCATACTTCACAATAATGCCAAGAGCACTTGACAGAAGATGTGCACTGCATATCTTCTCAATGCCAAAAGAATGTGCCTGTGGACAAGCATGTGCTCATCTCCACCGGGCACCATCTTAACATTTGTGATCTCTGAACAATATAAAGATGAACAAGCTTTCTGGGTATGCATGAGGTTGTTTGTGTGAGTGTGTGAGTGTGAGTGTGTGAGTGTGTGTGTGTGTGTGTGTGTGGGGGTGGGGTGGGGTGGGGGGGGTGGGGGTACCGCACTCAGTACTAAGATTATTTTATGGTGAACCATTTGGTAGACTTGCTGCAGAATATCAGCATGTTTTCCCACAAGCTGTGTGAATGCCCCCCAGAGATCTTAACATACCCCATGTAAACATAACATTAAAGGGATGGCTTTAGATCTCAATGTAATGGATTTTGTCCTTTATTTGAATTCCTCTTTGTCTAA
The DNA here is from genome assembly GCF_017654505.1 of Polyodon spathula. Classification (NCBI taxonomy): domain Eukaryota; kingdom Metazoa; phylum Chordata; class Actinopteri; order Acipenseriformes; family Polyodontidae; genus Polyodon; species Polyodon spathula. Next base: position 58,196,342 of record NC_054538.1, on the reverse strand, counting down.
CCTAATTAATGAGCTACTTACTTAATTATTCAGGTAGTCTCGGTAAGCTGTACTAAGCATGAAGAATGCCCAAAACAAAAACCTTATAAATGCAGTTAGGCTTGGATATGTTGTTTATAACTTTCTACTGCTGCAGTGACTAGTGGCAAACTACTTTCAGAGAAGAAAACTAACTGGAACAAGTTTGCTTTCTGATAAACTGCACTACAGATTAAACAAATAATGTAGTAAATAAACACCAATGACAATGCAGTTTAAGAATACCTCAAAATCAATTAACAGACACATAACACATCACAATTTAACTGATAAGTCAAAAATCCTATAAAATGCGGTCTGAGAGCACTTATTTTAACACTGTTTTTTTTAGTATTGTTATTTTTTTCAAAAACAACCTGCAAAGTACTGTAGCTACTGAGGTTGGACAGATCGGTAATCTTCTTTTAATGCGTTTCGGCCTTTTTGTTTTTATTCCTTATTGGGTACTTTCTGAGATATTCTCAAATTCCAATGAATGTAATAGATTGAGATTAAAGATTAAATATTTCCTGACTGCCCCTAATCAAAAACTGGTAGCATCATGAAAGAATATAAATTCCGTTCTGCTCCCTATTAGCAAGAAGGCCTCTGTCTGGGAAACGTAGACTGACCTGCATTATTTCTCAGCCTTTTCTTGTGTGTGACCTGAATGTTACCCTTTATTAGGTCATCTGATAAGCATTAGCATCTGACTTTTTCCCACAAACTCAGCACCTAAACCATGCCTCGAGGTACTATGTTACACATGGCATCCAGTACTGGAGATAACACATCATTAGTCTTCTAAGTAAAGATAGGATGAAAGAACTAGACAAAATTCCATGAGAGTTTTTATGGATATGAAGGTTGCCTCTTCAGGGTGTACACATCAATATGACATCACATTTGGGGCATATACCCTTGTGCTTTGTGACTTCTTGATAACGAGGACTGAAAATTGTCCCATTATGTTTTTTTTTTATTCTTGTGAAATATTAATGCTTAGCCAATTTGTTAAACCCCTGCCTCTAGTATTGAAAGCCTTATAAATCAGAACAGATCATACCTGAAAATAATATGTTGCATCAGTATCATGTATTAATAAAGTACATTTTTAAAGCTGTTACTTACAGTCTTTCCTTCGTATTAATTCCCTTTTATGGAAAAAAAAGAAAGTAAAATACGTGAATATTCTTTTAACTATGGTGTTATGGGAATGGCACAACAATTAAGGACTTCCGCTACTTTCTAGAATAGTGTCAGTTTACATTATTAAAGAACGTTAGGTTATTATCATAACCCTGGTTCCCTGAAAAGAATGACAACCATTACCGAATGGGAAGAGCCTCTCTGACAGTCAATCACTGAGCATATATAAAAAAGCTGCCCTATCGGGGCCTTGCTGTGAGGAGGAAGTCCCTCCCCACTCCTGCTGAAGAGGGTTGTCCTCACAGTAGCATATTGCCATTTTCTTTCAAAATTGGAGGTCAGCTGGGGACATGACCTCAAAGGGTAATGGTTGTCATTCTTTTCAGGGAACCAGGGTTATGGTAATAACCTAACCTTCCCTTTCAAGTGGAATGACAACCATTACTAAATGGGAAGCTGTACCAGAGCTGTTGTGGCTCCAGATTACCGACAGTACGGCCTCACGGCGATAGCCTCAGAGCCCTCATGACGCCTAAGGGCTTGCCGTCTGCAACACCCTAGAGCCCAGAGAGGGCCTCACTCGGTTTGCAACATCGAGGCGGTAAAAATATGCAAATGTCTGACTACCTGTCCATGTAGCAGCATTGTAAAGCTCATCCATGACCATGAAAGAGAGCCCACGAAGTCGCTTGGCCCCTCGTAGAATGGGCCGTAATGTCCCCTGGCATGGGGGAGTCTGTCTGTTCATACGTCAAGCGTATGGCATCTGCCACCCAGTGCGCTAGACGTTGCTTTGACAGGGCTTGACCTCTAGAGCGGGACCCATAGCAGACAAACAGCTGGTTGGACTGCCTCCAGGACGCTGTCCTATCCAGGTAACAGCGCAGAGCCCGGTCCGGACAAAGTGTGTGCTGTCTACGGTCCTCCTCTGACTCGTGCGGGGCAGGTCTGAAAGTTTCCAAAATCACTGTTTGGTTAATATGGAATGATGAGACCCCCTTTGGCAAAAAGGCTGGGTTTGTTCTTAATGTTACCTGCGAGTCATTTCCAGTGAAAGCCATACATGTGTCATAGATGGACAGCGCATGAAACTCACTTACTCTTCTGGGAGACGTAATGGCTAATAAAAACACCACTTTGAGGCAAACAGGGCGCAGCTCTGCTGAAGCCATGGGCTCAAATGGGGGACCCATAAGGACCAGCAGTACCAGGTCCAGATCCCACTTAGGGACCATGCTTTTCATCGGAGGACAGAGCCTCCGAGCCCCTTTAAGTAATTGCACTGCCAGGAAGTGTGCCCCAGGGGACACAGAGACATTTTTATCATGACACACTGATATTGCTGCCAGGTAGACCTTCAGAGTGGATGCAGATTTTTCTGCATCAAACAGGTGTTGTAAGAAGGTTAGGATTGTCTCAATAGGACAGGACACAGGATCATGACCATCAGCAATGCACCAGACTTGGAAAACTTTCCATTTATATGAATACTGGGCTCTAGTGCTAGGTGCCCTAGCGGATTGTAGTGTCTCTACTACTGCATCTGGCAAACCTCATCTGGATAGACGGCTCCGTTCAACGGCCAGACCCAGAGCTGGAGCTGGGCTGGGTTTGGGTGCCATAATAACCCCTCCACTTGGCACAGGAGGTCCTTGCGTAGCGGGAGCTGCCACGGTTGGAGAGGAGAGCAAACCAGGAGCGCCTCTGCCATCTGGCTGTGACCAGCAAATCCTGGGCTCTCTCCACCCTGATCCTCTCTAGTGTCAAGGGTAATAGCGGTAGCGGAGGGAACGCATACCAGAACCCCTGTGGCCAGGGGTGAGCTAATGCGTCTACTCCCAGGGGGCCCCCTTCTCTCCCCATAGAGAACCATATGGGGCAATGATTGGACTCGGCTCTGGCAAAGAGGTCGACTTGTGCAGTATGAGTTCTGCTACTCTGTTGTCCACACCGGGGAGGTGAACTGTCCTGATGGAACACAAGTTTCTGTGCGTCCAAGACAGGAGTCTGTCCGCTGCATGGTGAAGGTCCGGTGAGCGCAGGCAGCCTTGGTGGTTTATGTAGGCTACCACTGTCATGTTGTCTGTCCGGATGCTAACTGCTGGAAAAAATGAGGGCTACTGCTTGCAGCTTTTGGACATTTATATGCGCTTACTGCCAATGTCCATTCCACTGACCTCTTATTCCCCTCCCATTCCAGACTGCTCCCCAGCCCATGGTGACAACTTCCCTTCTGAGAGGGGAGCCAAGGGAAGATCCGAGGTGCAGATTGCCCGGACGGAGCCACTACTCCAGTGTCTTCCGGCATTGTCTGGACACTCGCATCTGCCGGTACCGATCGTGGCCCGGGTGAAACTTGAACGTATTTACCCAGGCTTGAAGCAGGCACATTCTCAGCAGCCCTAGGGGAAGGATTCTCAAAATGGCTGCCATCAGCCCCAACAACCTTTGAAATATTGTGACCTATAGTAGAGCATCCTCTCTGAATTGGGAGAGTGTAACTTCCAACAACCGAATTCTGTCTTCCAACAGTGAGGCAAGCATGCTCACAGAGTTCAGTTTGATCCCCAGGAACACTGGGGACTGAGATGGTATGAAGTTGCTCTTCTGTTGCTATATTGAGAGCCTTGACTTCGTCACATGATCTATGACTTGTCTGGTGTGTGCCTTGGCTCTTGCTTTGGAACGTGCACAAACTAGCCAATCATCCAGGTAGTTCAAGATCCGAATACCCTGCAGCCTGAGTGGAGCCAGTGCTGCATCCATGCACTTGCACAAAATGTGCAGGGCGCCAGCGAGAGGCCAAATGGCAGCATGCAGAATTCGTATGCATTACCTTGAAAGGTGAAGCGCAGATATTTTCTGTGCGCGGGACGGATCGGGACATGGAAGTAGGCATCTTGCAGGTCGATCGATGTGAACCAGTCGCCCGGCTGGATGGACTGGAGGATACGCTGTGTGGTCAACATGTTTAACTTCTTTTGTTTGAGGAACATGTTCAGGACCCTGAGGTCCAGAATAGGTCTAAAACCGCCATCCCTCTTGGGCACCAGAAAGTACCTGGAGTAGAAGCCGCTGAGGGCATCGCTTGGGTTTACCAAGCGCAGTGTTCTTCTGTTGAAGATTGGTGACCTTCTGTTGATTGAGAATCGTGTACGCTGGTTCAATGGTGATAAGGAGCACACCATTGAAGGGTGGTGGGCCTAAGTGAAATTGTAGATTGTAACCGTGTCTCATAGTCTATAGCACCCAGGAGTCCTGGATGCAGCCTTGCCATGGGTCATGTCCAGTGGTCAGTCCAGTTGTGAGGGGGGAAGGTGGCAGCTGGAGCTCCTCAGGGACGGTCTCCCTTGGGTTTGGGAAGGGGCATGTCTTTCTTAGGCCCTGGCCTCCAGCAGGAGAACCGGTTACCCCTGGCCGGCAGTGGTCCCTTACTGCCGGCTCTTCCTTTGCCTGCTTGCTTGGTCTGGGGTGGAGGGCGGTGTTCAAGCCCAGTTTCTCCTGCAGGTTGGGAAGGTCACCTAGGGCACTGGCAGTAGGCAGGAGGGTGCGAGAATTTCGAAGCGACCTCCGTGACCTTGTGGGACCTCAATGGTCGCTCCGAAAGTCAGGTGTTATAGGGGCTTCTCGGTCTCCACGACCTTGGCATGGGTTAGCCATAGATGTCGGCGAGAGGCCACCTACGCCGTTAAGGACCTGCCTGATGCCTGACCTAACTCCCCCATTAGGTCAGTCATCGCCCCCGTCACCGCCTGGAGCTCTCTCGCATCCACCTCTGTTGCCCGTTCCTGCAGCCTCACTGCTAGCTATGACTGGTAAAGCACCAGTATGGCCATTGCCTTTGCCGCTCGGACTGATAACGCTGTTTTTTTGAGCATGGCATCAGTAGTCCTGCATGGCTTGGAAGGGCAAGTAGGGTCCCCTCTGATGAAGGTGGATCTTTGCACCAGCACCGTGACCGTGTCCCCGATAGTAGGGAACGTGCCTAGGCCAGCTTCTTGGGCTCCTGCGGTGTGTAGCATGGACTCTGCTGTTTTGGAGCCTGAGGGAGCGGACGCTGGGTTGCTCCAAGATGAGTGAACCAGCTTCAAGAAGTTCTGGCACAAAAGGAGGGCTTGTTGTGGGTGCCCTTTCTGTTTTAAACAGTGGTTCCCCTTCCCCTCCTGTTCTGCTGGCCAGGGAACATCCATGGCAGCAGCTGCGTGCTGCATTAGGGCCCGAAAGTCTTCCCTCTGCGATATATGCGGAAGGGGCGTTATGGAGCCCCCTGCTGTGGCCTGAGCAACTGAAGTGGTGGGGTCAGACATCTTGTTTCCACGGAGGAGCGCCTACGCCTCTGCACTGGTGGTGGGGAAGGGGAGGGTGACCGAGGTGTATGGGGGTGCTCCCTGGTCACAGTGGCAGGCAGGTTTCCAGAGGACCTTTCTGGGGAGGGCCCTGGACCACAGATCTCATTCTCCCCTACTCCGAAGACAGAGACTCAGCTGGGGAGAGGGCTGCCCTCCTGCGCTTTGTTCATTTAGAGAACTTCTGGCAGGGAGAACTGTCCAACTCATCTGCCAGCGCTCTGGCCGCATGCTCTGGCGCTAGGCATCTGGCGCAGGAAGTGTGCTGAGGAGCTTTGCCGCACACTGGTCGTGGGTCGGCGTGGTGGGTGCACCGATTGGTGTCGGTGCCGAAAAGAGTGCGGTCGGTGCCGAGCAGTCGGTGTCGAGTCAATCAGTGCCGAGGTAAGCTCTGACCGATGCTGAGTTTAATTGGTGACGGGGTCGGCGCCGAAGAGAACGTGGTCGATATCGGGCTGATGTAGCCGAGTCAATCGGTGTCAGCATCGAGGGGAAGCGTGGCAGCGTTAGAGGAGCTCAAGGCTTGAGAGGGACACATAGGCCCGAGCTGGAAGGTAGCTGAGGCTGAGTAAATCGAATCAACGTAGAGGACGGCGCTGCGAGCCCACCCTACAGCACCACAATAGCTCTATCAACGGTAACATAACTACACAAGGCAGTGAAAGACAACAACAGCTAATCGCCAATCTGAAATAGAGGGGTCGAAACCAACTCTAATCAGTAGAAACTACCGACACGAGAATAAGGCAATAAGCAATCTCAAACTACTCAAATATATGTAGCTTACCGTGTATATCAATTTGTAGGTCGAAACTGTACAAATCAACCAATTTTTGGAACAAAGAAAGCACAAGGCAATCTATGACCTGTCTCAGTGAAGTGAGAGAGAAAATGGCGATATGCTACTGTGAGGATGACCCTCTTCAGCAGGAGGTGGGAGGGACTTCCTCCTCACAGCAGGGCCCTGATAGGGCAGCTTTTTTATGTACTGTATGCTCAGTGATTGACGGTCAGAGAGGCTCTTCCCATTCGGTAATGGTTGTCAGTCCACTTGAAAGGGGACCGATATTAGCTCTTTGTCCCTAATGGATGCGTCATTTGATGACTGATCTTCAACTCAGGCCTGAACATGAAGGGACAACGCCTGCTGGTTAATTGCGATAAGAGAACATACCTTTGCTTTGCCCATCTGATGTATTGACCTCAAACATGCCTTCTGTTGTTTTAGATATAGTAGGCTGATCTCTTCTATAAAGATTTGACAATCAAGTTTCATCTTGTCAAGAAGGTGTACTTCAGCAGGGCTGGAATACAAAATAAAATACATTATTAAACAGTGTTCTTCTGCGGCGCTCCAGGCTTTAGGCTGTCAACCTTATTCGTTTTTAAACAGGCTTAAAGGCTGTTAACAGATAGAAATGATGTGACTGAAACTAATTTTTCTGCTCACATTTAAGAAGTTGTCTTGTAGAAATGGAGAAAAAAATATGAACATGTAGCACACATGTTTGTGTAAATGAATTGTACTGACTGATACATTTGTTAACATGCATTCTGACATGTCTTCTGTGAATTATAAAAGCTGCACCTGCATGTTCAATCAATCAATCTTTATTTTTGTATAGCGCTTAACAAGGGCCACCACAAAGAGCTTTACATGAAGAAAAAAACAAAAGAAAAAACAAATTCAGGAATTGTAATAATAACAAGAAAACCAATAAGCTAGTTTAAAGTATTTAAAATAAATAAAACAGTCAAATAATGCTAAAAAGTAAAAATAGTAAAATATGCCTGTAACAGGATGGCGTGTGTGGTGAAGTCAGACCCAGAAGAAACACTCAGTACTGCCAGGTGAAATGGGAATTGCGCTGTTGCGCAGTTTAATCAATAAACAAAAAAGAAAAGGTTGAACAAACGAAAAACACTCTGTAAAATAAAACGGCACAGTAGCCAAAACGAACAGACAGACAGACAAACGGTGGACGAATAAACAAGTATTGTGCTAGTTGTAAGCCAGCAAGTACCAATTGTTAATGCTTTAAATAATTCTCCTCTCTCTCACCCGTTCGCCACTCACGAACACACAACCCTGAGTGAGTGAAAACATGCTGCTTTTATGCAGCTGTACCGAGACTCGATTGCTAATGAACCATTCAGTTGGAGTCTTGGGACAACTGCACGTGTATTAATCTAGTGCAATTTCCCGTGCTCACATATTATTACATTTTACCTGCACGTGAAGTGCTGTGCAATCCTTGTGCCTAAATACAAATATACATTTAAACACTTGTGCACATAACCCATATTATATCCCCCATGTACCAACTACAATACACCAACATTAACACACCACACGCAACATATAACACATAAATACACACAGGGACGGGGCAACATTGCCATATAGAGACGAGAGAATATCACTTTAAGTAACTGGATATGCCAGACTATAAAAATGTGCTTTTAATCAAGATTCAAAAACATCAACTGAGGGAGCTTCTCTTACAGTACTGGGCAGGTCATTCCATAATTTCAGTGCATCATAGGAGAAGAATCTACCATCTTTTTTTTCGGAATACTGGGTATAGAAAGTAACCTGGCATCCTCAGATCAGAGTGACCGATTGGGGACATATGATGTTAAAAGATCTTTAAGGTAAGGTGGAGCAAGGCCATTTAGAGCCTTGTAGGTTAATAACAACACATTAAAATCTATCCTAAATTGGACAGGAAGCCAGGTAGAGATGCCAGCACAAGAGTGATATCATCTCGTCTCTTAGTCCCAGGTAAAAACCCTTGCAGCAGTATTTTGTACAAGTTACAGATGAGATATCACATTGCTACCAATGCCAATTCAAGACTGTCGGAGTCAAGGTAGTATTGGTCACAGTAATGAAGGTAGGTAATCAGCTACAGTAGGCACCTCTGTAACCTTATCCACAACTGTGATAGTTTGGTTCCCTTTCAATTCGAAGACGAGCACCAACTGAACTTTTGGGATATTGCCTGCCTTTTGTAGGTATTTCTGAGCATTTTATATCAAAGCTGCCGACAGGCCCTTCTGCTGAGTGACATCCTGGGTCCCTCCAAATAGTCACTGCGCAGACTGTTCAATCTCTTTTTACCTCTCACCTCGTTAATGTATGGTATAAACTAACCCTTAGTGTCGTGTCGAGTCTTCTCAAAGAGTTCTCACAGTCTGTATTTCCCCTGTGTTAAACTCGCTGGAAGCTGGCATTGCCACTTCCGTGGAATCAGCTGCTCCACTATCTCTGCTTCTTCTTTCTTTCTTCTCGGTTTGCTTCGCTTGCATCGCAGACCGCTATCTGCATAATCCTCCATCACGGTTCGACCTGCCGTGTCCCCGCTGTAGTGCAAGTCCGCCCGCTGCTCACTTAAATGTGCCACTAAAACAAAACAAAAAAAAAAGTCATTATTGTTGTCCTGCCCACTGTATAGAACTTTATTACTGTTACCAGCGTGTGTCGACCCAGTTCATCTACCCTGCTGTGTATGTTTTTTGTAACTGTGTAGCAGTTAAAAAAAAAAAAAAAGACAACACTGAGCCGCTATACTTCCTCCACCGGTTCTCGCCTCGCTGTTGAGTTGACCTGCCGGGTGCCTTAGCCCAACCACCTCGGGTACTGTAGCACAAGAACGGTTGCCCACCACAACTTATGAGCCTGTGTGTCTCCTTGGTGTAGGCTGCGATATCAGCTTTCCACATGAACCAATCTGTGGAATTAGAGTTGTTCCATCCACCTCCCTTTGCTATGGAGGAGGATAGGCAATTCAATTGCCTCTACCCAGTGTGGGGATTGAGTTGTTATGTTGAAAAGACAAGAGCTTTGCGTTGGTTTGATCAGCTATTCATCTGCCACACTACACAAAACTTGAGACAGGCCCTCTCCAAGCAACAGCTGTCACACTGGATTGTGGACACAGTCTCGACCGCATATGATAATGCCAGCTTACCGCCACCTGGTCAGGTAGCTGCACATTCTACCAGAGGGGTGGCCACATCTTGCACCCTCTTTAGAGAAGCTTCACTGTCCAAGATTTGTACTGCGGCTAGTTAGACTATGCCGCATACCTTTACCAGGTTCGACTGTGTTAATGTGGTAGATACCTCAGTGCCTTCACTGGGCACAAGGGTCCTTGAGGATGCATACTTCAATAAGGTCAGTGATGGGTTATGCGTGGTTGAGGTACCCCTCATTAGCTGTCCGCTCACACTCCATTGCTTTGCGTTGAGGTTGCATTAGAGTGCATTAACATCTCCTTTTGTTTTAAGTGATAAAATTGAGGCCAAAAATGTTCTAGAATTTGTGAATCTCACTATAAATACATAAGACTTGGCATGTCTGTCTTATGAAATATGTAAGTTACATCAGCATTAATACTTTAATTAATGTCCAGAAGAGCAGGTAATCCTGTTAGGTGTCTCCTGCCTGATGAATAACATCCATGAGGGAGTCAGTGTGTTGGTTTAACTCAGTTATCTTGTCTTTGCTTCTTAAATCATATTGTAGGTTTTGAGTAGAGGCCTCCAGTGTGGGAATAGCCTGAGAATAAATAGCAGAAGGTGTTTTATTTTAATAATATGCTACTTAAAAAAAAAAAAAAATCTGATTAAATTTTGTATTTGTACAGCAGATGAATATATAGGTTACTCTATTGTAGCAGGTAATCCTTTTCATGCAAAATAATGTTTTCTTACACTTATTACTAATGCATTCTGAAATGTATGTGGAATGTTTTGCAGCAGTGGTCACAAACCCAAATATGTCAAGGACCTTTTTATTTTATTGTGTTGCATGTTCCCATGTGTTGCTACAACTTTTTACGAAGGTGTGTGTATTTTTTTATTTATTTTATTTTATTTTTTTACATTTTTTAAAATGTAATTTTCTCCAGTCGTGTAACACATATGGGGCTGCTAGTTCATGTACCTTTCTGTCCATATGTATTAAATATTCTCAAAAAGCATGAAACGTGGGAGTGCAGAATTAAAGGATCTATATTACATTACACCTAAACACCCCAGGACCAGTCATGTTGACGGCCACACAGAAAACAATTGTATTTGGATTATACAGAAGGGTATTCTACTTTATTATTTTTATTTACCAGTCTGCAATGTGTTTAGCTGTAATCAGATTAGTCTCTGTTTATTTGTTTATTTATTTGCATTTTATTGTTTTGATTTGTAAAATAAATGTTTATATATATATATATATATATATATATATATATATATATATATATATATAAAACACCTTCCTTATCAATGAAAAGTGGGTCATTTTAGAAGGATATTATGCACAACTGTATGGTTGACCTATGATTAATACTTGAGACAACATCCTCCAATTTCAGTATACTAAAGGAAATCTGTAAAATGTACACGCAGAAACACTTTTGGAAAATCTTCATTATCCTTAGTGCCCTTGAGTATCTATCTTGTAGCAGTAACGTCACAATAGCGGCTTCACCAAGCTTTGATTTTAGTGAAAAACACAACACAAACTACTTCATGAAATCTATCACAATGAGTAAATGGTTAATTACAGTACAGGTGGTATTTACATCAGGCAGCCTACTAGAAATAGCTCCATGGCAGGACTGTGAATACTGCTTTGCCTCCCTCATTCTTCCAGACCCCAACAAACAGTTCTACCATTTGAATACATATCATTTTGTTTTTGTCCAACTAGAACCCGTGTGGCAATGTTGTGTATTTGTGTGTTATATGTTGCGTGTGGTGTGTTAATGTTGGTGTATTGTAGTTGGTACACGGGATATAATATGGGTTATGCTCACGAGTGTTTAAAATGTATATTTGTATTTAGGCACGAGGATTGCACAGCACTTCACGTGCAGGTCAAACGTGATAATATGTGAGCACACGAAATTGCATTAGATTAATTCACGTGCAGTTGTACCGAGACTCCAATTAAATGATTGATTAGCAACCGAGTCTCGGTAGAACTGTATAAAAGCAACATGTTTTCACTCACTCGGGGTTGTGTGTTCAGGGTCAAAGGAACGGGTGTTGAGAAGGAGAATTAAAATAGTAAGTTTAGTATTCATCCCTGTGTGACAGTGTCTGTTTCGTTTAGTGATCGTACGTTTTGTTTGTCTATTTATTTTGGCTGCTTGTGCCATGTCCTGTGTTTTGTTTTGTTCAGCCTTTTATTTTCTGTTTGTTCATTTATTAAATGCTGAGGGCAAGCAGGCACTCAGCTTCACCAAAACTCCACGTCTCTGTGTGTTGTCTCACTTCTTCTTGGTCCGTGACATCACCACGCATCTGCGCACTGCGACCATCCTGTCACAACCCGGTACTACATCTTTGGGCTAACAAAAATGTTACATGCTACAGTTGGGTCATGGGCTGCTTACTAGTACCAGAGATGTAAGGGAATTGGAAGCCAGCTTTACACTCTACATCAGGGTTTCATCAAAATTGTACATGGGCAAGTCAGGCCAGTCAGCAACGCCAAACTGCATAATTTGTATAGAAAAAATGTATCTGTAATCAAAAGGTTGCCTGTACATGTGAAAACAAGAATACCATCTGACACGTATACACAATGCTAACTTGTGTTATGAGACACAGAGAGGAGTGATTACATGATGTGCATCCAATTCAAATTGAGATAATCACAGGTACTTTAAAAGAATCCTAGTTTATATTTAATGCAAACCTATGTGTTTCTTTGATAGTGGTTTTTAATGGTCAAGCTACTGTACACAGTTACTCAATACTTCAAACAGCATGCCTGCAGCTAACCCTCAAATTAAATAAATTGTAAATGTTGCTGAAACTCTAGGGTCTGGGATTGTTAGTATTTGTTTCTGGTTTACTTACAGCATTTTTGTCAACATGCTGTATACATTAAAGCCAAAATAAATAAATATATATTTGCAGTGTTCTCTTGTACTTGGTTTAGCATTCTCTTCAAATTCTTTTTTTATTCCATTCTGAGGCCCCATTTGCCTGTTTGAAGGTCTATATGATGTGTCAATCATAAACAAAATCAGATGTGTGAGTTATAATTTTGTGTTTCCAAGAAACATGTTAGCTGACTGCTTATACACATATTTTATTATGGCTGTATCCATGCCTATAAGTAGCATTCATATACAAATGCAAATGTGTTTTAATTCCTTACTTTTCTAAACAATATTAAGTAAAAAAAAAATTAAATCTTGGTTTAGTATCCACACGTTGGATTAAGTAAACACTTCTTGGATTCAGCACTGCAGATATCCCAATATTTTTTAATGTAATGGTGCCAGATTTCCATTACATGAGAGTAGATGTTAAAACTTCATGCTGATTTGAACTCAGCGCTCGCCAAGATAAGCACCAACTAAGACAAAGCTTTACAGTAAACTAATGTGATCCATCTGCATCTCCATCCATTTGCGTTTCTTTCCATCTGATGATGTAGATATCCTTCTGCCTGGTGTTGATGGCTGAATTGTAATGCTGGCTCCAGGGATCAGCTTATTTTGCCTTCCCAGCGCATCAGCACGCACAACGGCTGCAATGCTGGCTCCGGGGATCAACCACAGTGCGTTCTCCCCAGCGCATCAGCATGAGAACCGTCTGGATTTAGCTAAGTAGGGCACATCTCTGGGGTCTTCAATTGGGCACCTTCCGTCCTTGGTGTTTTGTTGACTAGCCCACAACACATCAAGAGGGATACAGTGTTTCTGGCATCCCAGCATCACCCCCTTCCGTCCCCCACTCAACTCAGCCCTGCTTACTTACCCATACATCAGCATTGCCTTCTTTCTATTGTGCTTGAGATCTCCATCCAGAATCTTTCCATCTCAACCACAACCAGTTGCTGCTCCTTTCTGTTGCTTCAGATAAGATCTTCACTGTACGACACAACTCTTGGCCGCTGAACCTGACATCTCTGAGACACCAGGTTGTAGAGTGTGCCACAAATCCTCGACAACCCACCTCCACTGGGTAAACCCTGACTCTCCATCCTCGCTGTTCCACTTCAGCAGCTAGTTGATCATACCCAGGTTTTTTTCCTCTCATACGCCTCATCCACAGCATCCTTCTGTGGCACTGTTAACTCTACCAGATGAACAAGGCGTGCTGATCCAGACCACAAGACAATGTCTGGTTGAAGGTTAGTGTTGGCAATCTCAGGTGGAAAAATAAGCCATTGACCAACATCTGCCAGCATTTTCCAGTCTCTAGCCATTTCCAGTTGTCCTGGGCGAGGCTTGGTTTTAACACCTTTAACACAGAGGAATATTGTCTTTTGTGTGCAATGCTTTAATGGAACTATTGGCAAACATCACAGGACCTGGTTATGGCGCCAAGTAAACTGTCCTTGGCTATGACCCACCTTACATTCTGACAAAATGTGTCTTAATGTTGCAGGTGATGAAAACAAAGGACATGAGGGATCCTCACCTACCCAGAGGTTTAGATTCTGTGGTGATGGGAGAACCTCATATGTTGATCTGATGAGGAAACTGATCGTGTGCTGTTCCATTGTCCACAGGTCTTGCCAGCCGATCTTGCGTTATTCCACACTCTCCAATCTCATCCATTCTCATCCATTCTCCCTGCTTGGCCTGGGAAACTGTGATTACACACTATTTCTCCAATGGCTTTTACCATGACAATGGAAGTAAATGGGTAGCGGGAGGAGAGCGCTTGGCTTCTGGAATGTGACTACCACCAATTTGAGCAAACATGGATGACATGACAACCATGACTACAACAGTAGCCTGCACTAATCGATTATTGAGCAAATGAACCAATAACCTTGAATGGGCACGAATGTAATTCAAGCCCACTAAATAAAGGAGCATCTCTACAATTAAAGGTAAAGTAGTTGCTAAAAGGTTCTACATTAATGGTGAGGCAATACCAACAGTGTCTGAGAAGTCAGTGAAAAGTCTAGGGAGATGGTACGACGGGGATCTAAAGGTTTGTGTGGGAGAAGTTAGACAAAGAGCAGTGGAAGGGTTGAAGAGCATAGACAGCAGCGCTTTACCGGGCAAACTGAAACTCTGGTGTTTTCAGTTTGGTCTACTGCCAAGACTGCTGTGGCCACTGACTGTGTATTAGGTTTCTTTGACAACAGTTGAGACGCTGGAAGCTTTAATCAGTTTAATCACACTCCTTCATTAACTTTGTTATTGTTATCGGTACGCTGAAAAAATCAAATGCTGCCCAAAGACATTCACGTGGCACTGAACCATATGCATTAGCCAAATCCAGGAATGTCACATGGAGCTCCTTCCTCTCCTTTTCAGCTGATTGAATTTGTTGCCAGATCACACTAATGTGTTCTAAGCATCCTGGAAAACCTGGAATGCCCGCTTTTTGAACTGAAGTGTTAATGAAGCAGATCTTTAATAGGTAAGTTGACAATCTCTGAGCAATAAAGCTGAACAAAATCTTGCCTTCTACGTTTAATAGAGAAATAGGGCAAAACTGACTGATGCTTGTAGAATCTTTTTCTTTTGGTATAAAGACTCCACCTGCTCGGTGCCATGCTGCTGGTACAACCTGCTTTTCCCATGCCACTTTCACAGGATTCGTAGAACTCCAGAAGCACTCTTGTACACTCTGTACAGAACTCCATTAGGCTCTGGAGATGATGACATTCTTGCTTTTTTCACAGCTTGCTTTACTTCTTTCCACTTCCATTTTAATCACTGGTGAATAACTTCTTTTAAAATTTTAATGGATCTTTATAAGGTTAGTTCTCACATGCGCCTTCTTTTTGTTGCATTTCTGTAGACACTCAGCTCTGCACAGTGTTGCAAGCTTATCTTTTATGAACTGTGGTTTGCCTCCTGTCTCTGGATTTCATTCGACTGACTTGACTGACTTCATAAGAAGTAGTGATCAATGTGAGGCCCTTGTCTCTTCTCCCTCAAGTATTTAATTCTCCCTTGATGAATCTTCAAACCCCTGAACATTATCAGCTTGCTCCAGCCGCAGACACAAACCTGGAGTTCCTGGAGGTAATTAACTGCTCACTGCCATTTTGTTAATTAATGCTTTGTCTACTAGGACTACTTATGCTGTGTTTACATTGCCACCTCGGACCTATGCCGACTCAGGTCCAACTGATCTCAGAGATTCTAAAGTTGGGTGAGTTTACACTGCCTTTCAGACGGACCTAAGCTGGCGCCGAGCCAGGTCTTTAGTTGGTCGTTTTTAGGACAGCTGCCATGTGCACTTACACTGCAGAAACAAGACCTGAGAAGGCCCAAAGCTATCCTAAAAACGGCCAGTGTAAACGCACCATTAGGGAGGGCTAAGGGGTAATTTGCTCCCCAAACAATTTAGGGCCTAATATATGTACAAAGTCACTAAATGTTAAGAAGTGCAAGTGCTGTGTTTGTTCTCTCTTGTATTACACTGTTAGAAAGAACAGTAGTGCAATGTTAATATCCAGGGTTACCACCCAAAATAGGTGGCTGATGAGAGCCATGTATATTCCCCAGTGCTGTTAAAAAAACTCTGTAAAATCCAAAGCTGGCTTATTCCGAAGTTAAGCATGTTAAAATGTGAATAGGTGAATATGCATCCTCTAGTTTTAAAATAACTGGTATAAATGCAAAGTATTTAATACAATTTTAACTATTTGAAAGCATATATTTGTGATATTAAAATTGCTGTGAAAGTAAGCCTGTAAGTACAGTGCACATGGTTTTCTAATGAACACTTCATGAATTGAAATGTGTGTATAGACAATTCCATTGCAATTCATTGAAATCCTACCTCCTAACTCTTATCCTATCCTTAATTCACATGAGAAGCAAATAGACTCTACTTGATAGATAGTATGGCAGTCAAGATAGCAAATAACTCAGTAGTTAAATAAACTGAACAATTTATTAATAAAACATTAAAAGTATCACTAATTCACATTTAACACATGTATGAACTAATACCTCGGACCATATTCATTTTCAAATTCATGACAAACAGTGTATTTCAATTGGTTGAAAAGATTTACAACTGAAATTGTCTGAGTACCATGGCTCTGTATTCTTTAGCATCATGACATTCATTTAACATATAATGTTTACATTAATATACATATATAATTTAAAAAAATGTTGGGTTATTATCATAACCTTGGTTTTACTGAAATGGAAATGTAACCATTAGCTAATGGGTATTTACCATTAAAGACCCTGTAACCTGAACAAGACATATCAAAGCTGCACATAGTGCCTGTGACGCGGTCGAGCCCACCCCCAAGGGCATAAAAAGACTGCTGACACAAACATCATCATAATTTTTCCTTTAAGACTGCTGCAATATGGACACAGCGACCTTGAAGGGTAATGGTTACATTTCTATTTCAGGGAAATAAGGTTATGATAATAACCCAACGTTCCCTATCAAGTACGAAATGTAACCATTACCTAATGGGTAGAAATACCAAATATGTCACAAGGAATTATTGTAGACCAATCAGGATGCTACAAGGCTAAACCAAAGGCTACCTTGCTCGTTACCATTAGGAAAGCAGGATTGGTACCAAGAGTAACTTTCGCCCTGGCTTCTGTAAAAATTAAGCAGGCTTTAGCAATCAAAAGTAAGAAAGACACTTTTAATGATAAATATTTCAGCTCAGCTGAATACAATGGATCAAAGGGGTGTAACGATTGCTGATGAAGCACTCTCCTGTCTGTAGATCTAATGTAATTGTGTATGCAAATGATCTCAATCGATCCACGTGAAAATGTGTAGATTAATTATCACCCCTATATAAGAGAGCGCGTGAGAGAGACCAGACAGGAAGCAATACTGTTTTCACAGACTGTACTGTTGGCAAATTTGGGCAGACTTGAATGACAGACCTTGTGTTGTGCTGGTACAGATAACGTGACAGCCGATGTAGGCATCATTATTATCAGGAAGTCGGAATCCCTGTGGGACGCGGGGTGCAGCTCGGTTGTGGCAAGTTCTCTCTCCCTTTCACTCTTTCTTGTGTATGTCTGGTGACTGATTGATTATTGATTGTGTCATAGTTTGCTATTTTATCATTAATTACTACTGTGGCAGTGTATTTTAATAATTAGCATTTTTGTATGTTTGTTTTCTAGTGTAATGTCATTCCTGAGATAAGAGTATTTTTAATATGGTATAAACTGATTGTCAATTACTAACTTAAGAGGCTAGCCCTTGTTTTATGCATGTTTTATTTCTTTGTTGATACGTTTATTACTCACTTGAGTTATACCACTGTGTTTTTGTTTTCCTTATAGTTTATATAGTGTGTTTGTTTATGATGTGTGGGTTTCACTGTTCATACTTCTTATAGTTGTGTGAATTGTTTTAAAGGGGCTTGATTGACTTCTATAACTCGTTGGTTTAAGAACAAGTTATATTTGCTGTAGCTGGTTTGTGACTAGACTATATTATACTATCGATAGGCATTTTAGTGACTGTATGTATATTGTTTGTATATTGTGTTGCGACTTGTTTTAACAGTACATAAAAGCTTAAACTGATAAGTGGCTTGGTTTAATTATCCTGGTTTGTGGAAACAACTTTTTTTGGTCCACCCATCTATCGATAGGATCCTCTGTAGCCGTTCACTTTGTCTAGACTCTATATTTCGCTTCATTACATCTTCCCCCCAGACTTTTACGTTGTTTGTGTTTCCCCTCCCCTTTCTATCACCCATTAGGTGATGGCAGTGGCACGTCACTGAAGTTAGCGGTGCCCAGTGTGCTTTCCCTCCACCAGCAGTCTGGAGTTAGGGTGTGCCACTGGTAGTTAGTGTGATCCAGGGTGCTCCCAAAGCAGTCTGGAGGTATGGTGCATCACTGCTAGTTAGTGTGATCCTCATAAGTGGGGACAATGTCCTTCATAGGCTGCCGAAGCCGTCGAGCTCCCTTTAAAAATTGCCTGGCCAGGAAAGGGGGAGATGGGTCCTGTAAAAATTACAGTATAAGGACGTGGGGTCAGCACCCTTAGGTAGCCACCACGTTTGGAAAACAGTCCATTTGTACCAAACTGGGAATGCGTGGACGCAGCTCTGGCATTCTGTAGGGTGTCGATGACTCTATTTGATAACTCCAGGCAGCTCAAATGTTGCCGTTCAGGGGCCAGACCCAAAGCTGCAGACTCGATGGGTCGGGATGCCACAATGTCCCCCGCGCCTGACTGAGCAGGTCACTGCTATTTGGAAAGCTCCATGACTGGCCACTGAAGAGCTGAATCAAGGGGAAATAAGGGGCTACAAATAGCACCCTGGCCTGGTCCTGCCTTATCTTTTCCAGGCATAGCGGCAGCATGGTGAGTGGTGGAAAGGCATAAAGCAGCTGCCTTGGCCACTGAAATACCCCATTGAAATAACAAGCGTTTATCAGAATTCATCATGAACAGCGTGGACTTTTTATCATAACATTTTAGTCTTACAAGAACATAAAACTGAAACAACTTGAAATGTATTAAAAAAAATACCTTCTTGACCAGGTGCAATTCCAGTTGCCCCATCTCTGCTATTTTCAATTCTTCAATCTGTTGTTTGTCCATTTGTAAAAAATCTTCTAAAAATATAAAGTTTTGTATAATAGTGAGATTGAAAACCAGTTTAAAATTGCTTAAACATGTATTACATGGTCACACTTTATTTTAAGGGCCTTTTTTGTTTTGTTTATTAACTGTTAACATTGTTAATTTTAAAGGGTTAGGGATAGCAATGGTGTTAGAGTTAGTGTTAATAAAAACCTGATTTAATTTGCTAAACATTACTACAGTAACCGAATCTGAATTGACTCCAAGCATATGGTCGACTGGGTATTGATCATCTGGTATTTGATTGATCGACCATAGAGCTGTGGTGTTTGCAGTTTTAACTGGCCTATTATATATTATTAACTAACAGTTAACAGAAAATAAGTAATGTACATTAACATGTTTATTAGCTGTTTGTTAACAGTTAATAAACAAAAAATGGCCCTTAAAATAAAGCGTGACCTATTACACACAATATTATTGTTAATTGTGTTTATCTTCCCTGCTGTTGCTATGACAGCATTCTGAGAAAAAAAAGGTTATTATAAATCATTCATTCTTAATGTCTTCACCTGTGTATCAATTATTTTGCCAGCAATCATATCCTTGGGGACTTTCAGTTTAATTTTCTGCTCAAGCGTGGGGAAAAAAAAATCTGTTATGATGAGAAAATTAAATTGACAAAAGATAGTTTTGTGCTATGATCATTTCAAGTGTAATATACCTGAATCAGCCATCAGATTTTTTCATTAATTTGGGTATTTTCTATTCCTCAGGCTACGATATCTATAGTACTTCTTTAGCATATTTTCTGAGGTACTATTTGTCATGACACTTATAAACTTGACCTATAAAACTATAAAGCATAAGCAGAAACAATTACAACTGGTTTCACAAACATCAACTACTGCCAACTCTGCTATGGAACAAGTGCTAAATAAACGCAGTGTTAAAAACTGATTCCAGAAAAGGAGGAGACAGTGTTGTTGATCATATGTATAGTATTGCTGTGTTGTTAATTCTTTTTCCAGCGTTCTGGATATATTTACCCAGTATATAGCCCTCTCTATGATATATTCATTGGATTTTAAACCACTCGAGTCTGTCTCTTAGATACCAAGGGAGAACCAGGTTTTATTGACATTATATATATTGCTTTATCTTCAGCTCACATGTTTAAACATGACCCTGTTAGGACAGCTGGTTCTTTTATTAAAAAAAAAAAAGAACAGCAAATCAGTGCAAGTAACTTCGGGGAAATTTTGTAAATTCAGGTCTCAATGACGTATTTTGTTTTGTCTTACCTGTGCTGAAATGGAGTGGAGTATTAACACAGTCGGAATGTTGTTGAGAATTTGCATTGCTGAGATTGACTAATGCTGCTGTAAATGTCTCAACATGAGGGCCAGTTGTTTCTGAGAAGATGGATACAGAAAAAAAAAAAAAAAAAACTAAAAAACTAAAACGTTTAGTTTAACCTGAAAAGTGCCATTGGAAATACAAAAAAGTAGATACAAGGAATGACATTCACAGTCCTAGCTAAAGGTTACTCATTCTCATTAATACAGTCAGCAAATGTGTTTTTTGCACTTTAGGACAGTTACACTGAACCACTGCAAGCAAAGCAAGAGAGAACAGGTGGGTCTTGAGTGTTGATTTAAAACGAGCGACAGTGGGAGCATCACACACCAAAGCTGGGAGAGAGTTCCAAGGAGTCGGAGCCATGAAGCTAAATGAGCATTGTACAAGTGTGGTGCACTTTTGCTTGGTGATAACCCTTTTAAAATTGTATTAATCGTGTTGCTCTTTGCTGGGCTCTCACCAAAGCTGCCATTGCCTTTTTGTAATGCAGGGACCAGAATATAACTCTCTTGATTTGTACTCTGCACTTTTAACTCTGTTTGCCTTTTTAATCTCCAAACTGTCTGCTTGTTGATAGAGACAAGTCTACTAAAACACCAAGGTCTTTCTCGTGGCGGGACTGTTTGCACAGTCCAAGCACTGATCCTTCCTTCAAAGCCAGCCTTTCTACAGGTTGTAAACCAAGTTTTAGGTGTTATAACATCTAAATTTAAGCCAAAGCAATTCCATTAACCATTTGCGGTCCAAAAATTAAATATTTTCCTTTCCAGTCCGTTGTCATCAATAAGATGTCAAGCTGAGAAAAGCTTTCAATGGCCGAGTGAGGTTGACAGAAGCCGAACAAAAAAGAGGCGGATCTGAACAATATGCATAGTCCCTTCACCACAGACATAACACGGACATAAACAAACAAGATGGCTGCTTCCGCATCCAGCACTCAAAGACATCTGCCAAGCTTTTTGAGATGTTATACTAATAAAATAATGAGTTAGATAGCATTGTTGAGGAGTTTGGTGATAAAACGAGTGATCAGGAGAAGATTTATCGGTAGCACTACAATGAAGAGATATGTGATAAATACAGCGAACAGGGAGTGGGGCAGGGATGGAGATGCAGTACTGAGTGTCCTGTTGATATGCAGTGCCTTTTAAACCGGTTATACTGTGAATAAAATTACTTTTAAACAGCGGTTGTAAAATAAACAGCTTGTGTGAAAATAAATTGGACCTGACGTGTCTGACAGGTGCTGACTAAATGGCCCTCAAAGGGTTAACTAAAAAAAAAGTTCAACACAAGTCCTTTGGAATGAGATTAATATAGTTCTTTGAATACAAAAGAGCATTTCCTAAAAGAACAACTATTTTCATTAATTCTGCAATGCTCACATTCTTAGCAGTAAATGCAGCCCTTGATTGAACTACTTCAGGGACAGAAAGTGCATGGAATTTAGTATGTTAAAAATAACAAAGGGATTTCCTACCCATCAGAGTATGAAGGGTGTGGGTGGTCATGTCTTGGGGGTGAAGCTCCCTGTAGACAGCAGAGAGTAAACTCTCCCCTTCCTAAACTGATGTCAGCTGCAGGAGGTCAAGACTATTCATGTCAATTGTAGCGATCTGGGGTCCCTGTAAATTGGCGTCTGTAAAAACACAAAACCATGTACTGTATAAACAAAAATGTAAGTCCCAAATGAAAGATGATACACAAATAGCAAGGACAAAGACAAAGGCCGGATGTATTGCATTTGGAGAACCAATCAGTGGTACAGCTAAAGTTTGTGAAATGTGAAGACAATTCAATTTTGATCCCCCCTTTAATGGAAATCTTGACATTTGGTCACCAGTGAATATCCACACAGATATTTTTTTGTAAATCAATTGGGTAAATCTGCTTGTTTTATACTGTGCTGTTTTTTTTTCACTGTAAGTGTGATAGTGACAAATTATTATGGACATATGCATGTCAAATGATTAATATTTGTCTTTGTACTAAATGTGTATTATAATCAAATGTAGAAAGTAGGAAATTATGTTTCTTTATAAAATATTATATATAATATATATTATATATATTATATAGATATATATGTACACATACACACACACGCAAACACACACATATATATATATATATATATATATATATATATATATATATATATATATATATATATATATATATACACACACACACACACACACACACACACACACACACACACACACTAAGCAGAACGAAAAACCTTTCATGCACTGCAATGCTTAAATCTTCACAAAAGTGCTGACCAATATAAGGTAATGTCTAATAAGAAAGTGATTGTCTCTCTCAATTTATGCCAACCAGCCGGGAATGTCCCAACAAGCCTTTATCCTTATGATTCAGGACTGCAGGTCACACACCTTGTGGTTTTTCTTATTGATCCACACTACTCAAGTTTTCCAAGATTCAATTAATTTTATTTCTTTTATTGAGCAAATTAAAAATAATCATAATAAAAATAATAATACAAATAATTAAAAACATTTCTGATCCACAGCCACAAAGTGTTTCAACTTTTAGTTTTCATCAGCTGGTGAATATTATTAATTAGAGCACACATTATTTATACAACTCTTCATTAATAACTTTTAATCACGTTCAATTAATTCAATTAGTTACCAGTTTAAATGGTTTTAATAATTAGATAATTTACTAAAATCTTAATAATACAATATTATTGACACACAAACATGATTGTCAAAAGGATATTCGTTGTCAACTTATAGTTCAGGAAATAATTCGCTAACACTGTGTTCTTGGTAAAATGAACACTGGACCTCAGATTACAAGAAAACAGGGCAGTGCCTGTATATTTATTTGTATTTTCACAAAACAAATCAAAATAAACAAAAGCCTAACTCCAATTTGGAGTACTAACTAAACCGTTCACAAGTTCACAAACTAACACCGAACAGCTAGGCTGTTTACTGGTAACCAAACACATACTCTTCAAGTATTACAATACAGTGTCGTAAGGTTCGTCATAAGGTTCCCCAGAGGTTTCCCCAGGTCTCCTCTCAGGCCTTAAGCTTAACACAGACCAGCTACCAAACATTTTGCCTTGTTTATATACCTGCCTGTAATAGGGAGAGATCTGTGCTGACTGCTGGCACGTTCACAGGGCTGCAGGAAGAGGGCGGCAGTTGTCCAACAACCGCCTGTGAGTCATGGCAGTGACACAGAGAGGTGGGAAAGTGGGTGTGTGGACTTTCCCCCTCTCTGAATGGCTGAGAGGCGCGTCTTGGGAGATTGTTAGCCCTATAAATTAACGCTCTGTTATTTCCTCAGGTCTGCCCTTTTAAACGCGCAGAGTGTGTGGAAACGCTGGTCCATGACTGAACGGAACGGAGGTTCAGAGCGAGACAGTGAGGGAGGGGAACCCTTGGGCAGATCCCTGAATAAGTATAGCTGAGCAGGCTAGGTAGCCGGTAGCATAGGATGGTGATCCGGGTCGCACGGGCAGCGGCGACAGGGATGTTGCTGCAAAGTGCAGCACCTTTTCTTTGTAGATTTGTTAGTGTTTTATTTTCCCTGTTTCTTTGTGCCTTCGATTTTTGCAGTATTGTTTTGAAGCACCTGCGATTGCGCCTGGACTGTTTACCATTGCTTGGTATTCCCGTGGTTCTGTTTACCATAGTTGGTAAGCAGACCACGGACCAACAGCGCCCTCTGTGGGCTAAAGAAACCCAACGTGCCCCTGAAATAAAACTAGGCACCTGTGTGGTGTTTTCAATTACACCTGTCTGTCTCCTGGTCAGTGAATTACCCACACCCCTTCCACACTGCCTAATTACCAGACAGGTGTCCCTCATTCAATTAGTGCCAGGGGATTTAACTGCTGGGTCAATAAAACAGTTAAACAATTAAGTATAAAGGCAAGGGAAATCCTGCAGTCAGGGCTGCCATAATGTAGCCAAGCTGAAGAAGTACAAGCCAGCTGCTGAAGAGAGTTTCCTGCACTGGAGTTGTTGCCGCCAGAGCAAGAGGTGCAGCCGGCAGAGCAAGAAGTACTGCTGCCAGAAAAATAAGTGCTGCCATTGGCTACAAAGAAGGGGGAGGAGATGAAGAGTTCCACCACCTCCCCAGTGCCACATTCTAGCACATCCATGTCAGATCCCGTGACCTAAGCGCCTAGACACCTTGTGTCTGGACCTTTTGTCACTGGGTTTGACTCCCAGATCATTGCACCAGCAGGCACAATTGCTCATCCCAGCTTTCGTAATGCTCCCCCTGTGCCAGATGTCGCTGCACTGTCACCGTGATGGGCACTTCTGCCTGCAGTTGCAGCCTCCCAGCCAACCACTTGTGCTTCAGTCGCCCCATCCATGTCGGTCGGGTCCCGTCGCCGGTTCGTACTCTCTTGCTGGATGTGCCACAGAATGAAAGAAGGGTGGTTATGTATTAAGGGGGGGGGGGGGGGGGGGGTGTAGTTTGAGAGAGAGGATGAGGAAGTGACCTTGGAATGGCAGGTTGTGCTACGCCCTAGGGGGAGGAAGTGTGGCAGAGACAACGGAGGAAGTCTACAGGAGACAAATTGGATTCCAGGAGGGGTTACAGGGACTACATTTCCCAGAATGCCACAGGAGTGCAGAAAATAGGAAGCACTTGAGGATGATTAACCCTTTGCGGTCCATTTATTCAATACCTGTCAGGCAGGTCAGGTCCAATTTATTTTCACATGCACTGTTTATTTTACACACGCTGTTTAAATAACAGTAATACAGCTTAAAGCCATGTTTTTGTGAGGGTCTTTGACTCTTCTGGACAGACGTGACCCGGAGGCAGTATTCAGTAACCCGTATGTACCCGTATGTACCCGTATGTCATTTTTCCTTATTGTTTAATAAATCAAAGTTTGTTTTCACAGAACACTTGGTAAAACAAAAAAATTAACAAAAACCTAACCCTCTACTTGGTATTAACTATCTCACTTTTTGTCCCTCTCTAGACAGGTGAAATAAAGAAAAATAATCAATACAAATTTCTCTTCTGAATACTGTCCCACAGGTAAGTTTACACACAGTTCATTAATACAGTTCATCTGTGTCTTTTAAATTTCCTTCTTGATCAAACTGTTTGTTTGTTTCCACAGGTGTTTTCTGCACAGGTAAGTACTTGTTCCTGGTCGACCCCTACTGGAGACGACAGGCAAAACTGGTACGCAACAAAGTTCTACATCCACTGTCTCCCTCTGCTAGAGACTGCAGGTGCAATTGGTAAGTATCAACAGGCAGGGAATTGCAGGTTGATAATAGAGCTCCACAACACATGGCCGAACCCACCAAGGATCCAGCAAGCCCGCTCAGACCAACAGTCCTTTGTTTGTTTCAAACGAAATAAAACACAGTTCCAACAACCTTGTGTTGGTGTCCTTTGTGATATGTAACTGTGAGACACAGCAGGGCGTTTGTTTACCCAGTGTGTTTGTTTTCCCCACACCGTAGAAGCCAGTCCCGAACAAAGGGTTTATAAACAGATAACGTGGATACGTTTGCGCACTACACACCTTTTGAGTTTTTCTTTTTAAACTAACCCGCAGCCCATACACAAGCACTTTAGGGTTCCTTTGACTAACAGTGATTCTACTCACCCAGTGCACAATTACAAACATAGATAATATTACTGGCGAAAGCAACACTAGTTAAACACACTTTCATATATTGGAAGCCAACCGACGCATACCCTTTCGCTGGTAATAACTCTCAGTAAAGCCGTCTTTTTGTTTTCTTTTATTCAGACACGGTGCTAGGGTGGCCATCTGGCTCCAGATTTACCGGACACTTTGAGACAGAACAGGATTTCAAACCTGTCCCTAAATTGAAAACAATGAATGTGTAAATTAACCATTACACCTTTGCTAAAATTAATAATGACCATGTGCATTAAACAAGTGTATAATTATAAGAATTAATAAAATGCTTATGTATTTGTATTATTATTATGCATTTATTTTTTGCAGCCACTTAGTCGCTATTTATTTTCTGTTTGTCGACAGTCAATCGCCAATAACATGCAAATACTCTCCCAAGCATCATCCCGTTTCTCATCTATTCATCCATAGCTAATCATTATGGATCTGATGGGAAGCAGCTGATCAGGGTGACTTGTTTGCTACACGCAGCAATTCTGTCACAGGATTAATCTCAGCAAAGGTCTAGCTAATTTACACATCAATTACTTTCAGTTTAAGGGGAATTTTGAAAATCTGTTCTGTCTCAAAGCATCCAGTAAATTTGAAGCCAGATGGCCACCCTACCTGGTACACCCACGCTGACTTCGACCTTCCACACTCTCCTCTAGTTGAGTGCACACTTCCATTTTATCCCCAGGATGCCCCACCCCTTCCGCTAACCAGAGTGAAGCACCCTGGGAATTGTATTTTTAATGCCACCCGCCATTTCTTAAAGAAAAAGTGCCTCATTTCTGACAGGCTTACTTTTCACCCTTATATATAATTAATTCATGCTTGTATTTCTACGCAACCTGTTGATATTTTCATTGTAGTTGTTTACTATTTACCATGTGGTGAACTTGATTATGTTGAGTATAATATCTATAGGTTCAATAATTAATGTTATATTGTGAAACAAATCCCTTTAGTTTACCCCAGGGTAAATCAAGTAAAATAAAGTATTTTGAAAAAGTGCTCTTGTTGAAAATATTTAATAGAATAGGATAAAAAAATGTTTTTTTCACTTGTTTTTTGTATATTGTATGATTTTGTTTGGGTGAAAATATGTACCATTTTAAAGACAGAGTCAAAACAGTCATAAAATGATTGTGGGGTGACACCTATGACAAAAAAGCTTGCTGCAAAGTGGTCAGTTGTGCTACAGGTTACAGGGGCTTTGCTCAATTTTGGCGATAATTTAAGGAAAACCACAGGAAATGAAGCGGGTGTCAATCATAAGGCACCTGACAATTTCCTTTTGCTGACTTTGGATAATACTGTAGAATCACTGCCGCACTCAACCACAGCATGTGGACAGCTCAGCGGGTCACAGATCACTCATAATCTTTTATATAATTCAAAATGTCTTATGGTGTTCCAATAAAGAAAGTTATTTTGAATTATTTTGAATTAAACAAGTTTGAATAGCTGAGTGTAAGGGATAATGTATAATTTTGCATCCAGATTAGTTCCTGCACTGTATTTGAGTGCTGTTTTGGGACTACTGATCCTCTGATGCATTTCGAATTGCTATAGACAGTTTATAATGTTGAAAATGCACCACTGTACAAGAAAAAGAAAGATGTAGCTGCAGATTTTAACATCCCTGTGACACTCTGTCAACCATTCAGAAAAACCAGGATATAATACAGGCCTATTAATCCAAATTGTGAAGTCAGGAGCATTTCCAATTTGCTCAATACCTGGTGTTGAGGAAGTCTTGTTTAAGTGGTTTTGCTGGTCCCTTAAAATTTGTATTAATGAGAGTTTATACACTCTAAAAGCTGAGTGATTCATTACAGTATGTTTTATGTCCTGAAAAATGAATGTAGTAAAGGAGCAAGGCTATTTATAACTATTGCCTTTTTTCACTGTAATGCCACTGCATTGCCAGCAAAGATCATTTAATGACAAGCCAGGACCAGGTTTTTCACATCCTGAAATGTAGTGTGGTGTAGTAGAAAGAACATGTTATAAAAATTTGGTTTAGCTAAAACCTGGTTGCATAATTTTTTTTTTTTTTAAAAAATGGTGAGGAAGCAAGCCACTACATCCATAAAAACTCAGCTTTAAGACAATGACAATTAAAATAATTTAAAACAAACAAATAAGACAATGTCAAGTTGAATAATGAATCCTGCTGTTTGGTAACTTCAGTATTGGAATTAAGCCTATCACAACAATTTATAAACAGCTACAGCAATAGAAGCCACACAGTAATCTGTAGTATATCAGGGTGAACAACGCAGATTATATTGGTCATTTTGTTGCTCGCCTTTAATAAAAGGAATACACTTCTGCAGCCCACTCCTGGTAAACCATTGGCAGACTTCCTCTGTGTTTAGTTCCTCCAGGCTTCAGGCACACAAATATTATATTTCAAAGAAGAAGACAACAAAGTGGTAACATTAGTGGTGGAAATTGTACATTTAAGTTAAAGGATATTCCTTTATCTTTTACAGTTTACATTTGTAACCCTTCAATTGCTTAAAAAAAACAAAAGGTCCAAAATATGGGAACTTGGGCTGAGCCCGAGCCTGAATAGTTTTTTGTATTCGTAGTAAATATATAGTATTAATATGTTATATGGTATGTTTATTTTCAATCACTGTTGATTTTATGACAACACTGTGCAGTCAGTAAAGCTCGTAAATGAGTATGAGACCTGTTCTAATTCAATTGTTCAACACACAATGTTTCATTTATAATTGAGGCAGTGTTCTTTATAAAGCTGACCTTTTCAGAGAAATCTCCATTTTGGTCTTTTGATGGAGATATGGATGATGCTGAAAAAAAGCATAAACACATTTATTGTTTCATTTAAAACAATAAAATGTATAATAAAAGGACATTTTGATCAGTAAAACATGTATTCACGAGATTTATTACTATATATATGCTCTATATATATATATATATATATATATATATTCTATATATATATATATATTATATATATAATCTCTTAGACAAAATGTAAAAGCAAAAGGTTCCTTTGAACAGAACAAAGAAAACCACCGGTTAGCGGTCTTACACTTTTTTTGCGTGAAACAATGAACTGCATTTTGCCAAACCAACTTCAAAACTATTTCTGTAGCTAAAACTACTTTTGGGAAATGCAAACTATACATGCACAGAAGGCTAAACTATTAAACAATGTTGTAAAATGATGTATTTTAATATATGTCAAGGGACCCTCCTTCTGAGTGGTCCTGAGCCCCTGATAAAATGTTGCCCTTTAAAAGAAAACTGAGTCCCGGGTGACAGGTACATTTAAAAGCATGGCAAAGACTTTATTCATATAATGAACATTAGACACCTGCATCGTTTCTAAACTCCCGGTAGAACAGGCAAATCCCTGTTTTGTCATAAGTATAATAGAGCTTATAAACTCAGCACTCTCAGATCCGTCTCTGCAACCATGGATACTCACTCTTCATCTGCTTCCTAGAGAGACGCTGTACATCTGATCTTTTATCCTCTAAGGTAAGCCCTATCTCTTTACAGGTGAGCCTGTTAACCTTAAAGCTGTATACATTAAATATCTTCATTAATACATTATTTCTAAATAAGTTTATTACAAAAACCATACATAATAGTCAATACATAATAAATACACATTTCCCTCCTATATAAGCATACTCAATTTTACTGGTGTTTGTAATGAATGGAATTATGATAGAATAACCATTCTGTTGATTGTGCGGAGTCCAGCTCCATGCAACACTTATTTTCATTGCAATCCAATCCACTTGGATTGACGGTCCACTTTGTTTATGTTTGGGATCCCAACCTTGAAGCAATACCTATTAGTCGGCTTTTACTAAACAATTTAACATACTAGACTCACAAGAATCATCAGAATTTAAAAGTTAACAATAATTATTTTCTTTTGGATCACCACCTGACGACTCAACGGAAACTACTGGCTGTGGAACACTGTGATACAGGTAAGTATTATATTACTATTTGAGTTCTTTACATCTTTCTTTTCAGGGACAGGTAAGTATTCAAATGACCAGACAACAGCCCGTCACACAGAAAAGTCCACAGGATTGCAGTCTGAGTGAGTGTCCACCCTCACAATATAGGTTAGAAAACAAACATGGGATACAGCAGCTTTAAAAATGAAGCAGGGAGCATGTGTGTAATTTAACACTTTCTATCTTCCTAGGGAAAGGAGGGTTTGTTTAACCCAGTAAGAGAGTCTATAAAGTATTTCCTTCAAACTGAGGATTGACATATTTTCTTGAGATAGACTATTATTGCAGAAGAAGAACGACAAACCCCCCCCTCTGACAGAAGCACAAAAAGAAACCTTAATCCTTTGCTTCAGTGCCAGGCAAGGCAGGATGCAGCTGTGCAGAACCACCCACTCCCTCACATAGCATCAACAAAAAAAAAAAACTGCTGTCTCCTGGAAGGGGCTGCAGCAAAGAACAGCCGCAAACAAAGTGAGGTGGATCATTAATTACAAACACATTTTATCAATAATGTTTTAAGCACAGAACACCCTGGCCACAATTCTTGGTTCGGGAGCCAAGAACTCTGTAGTGAGGTGTGTTTGATATTGATGCATTGCTTTTTGTCAGCAGCTGCTACAGATCAGGCTGAATGACATTCTGAAGTTACCAAAAGGGCACTGAGTTGACACAACCGACACATGGCCTTCGTAATTGTAACATATCACTGCAGCCACTGAAAGTTAACTGCATGGGCAAATGTGGCATTTTCAGTCTAGACCTTTCTAAAGGGTAAACCTCCATCTTGGGCCTAAAAATAGAGAATTATTTTACTTCATCAAATAAATGGTGTTGAATGGCCTTCCAGGATTGTGATTGGTCACCCCTACATTAGAGGATGAAGTACCTGCAACACTATCAACTGTCCTTACCCACAGAGATGCGTCGTTGCCGTGGTGATCCTTCCTCTTCAGAGCTCTCCTCTCCACCCCACCATGCAACATCTCCCAAACTGCATTTCTATTCGCTGGCGGCTTCTGCAATACATGAAGGCAAACATCTGTTTACACCTGCCCACTGTCATAAGCACAGTAACACTAGCAAGCTGCTTTAAATGAGTTTAGATGTTTCTGACAGATGATTGCTGGGGTAGTGTTGTTCATCTGCTCTGGGCTTAGTGAAAACTACACTCTTATTAATATGAATAAGAATCTGTGTAAGATTAATATCATGAATGATTTGTACCACTTTAATAGATTCAATATCTTTAATGTTTGTTCTTTGCTCTTGTCAATATTGTGCTCATGAAAGGCACAGTGGCACTGTCTACAATAACTCAGGATGCTGACAGGTGCATCATGAGATTCCCCTCACAGGTCAGTGAGTGTCCTGCAATCCTGACCAAAAACATCTGTCATTCAGTCCTGGGCCTCTCTCAGCAAAGATCTCTACTGTAAGCTGTGATTCATTTCGTGGTGGGTTTGTGGAGGCATGAGAAGCTTGTGGGAAAGGCTATTACACCACCTAGCCACCTCCAATCACAAACTTGGAGTTATTCTTCCCACTAATGTGCCATGGTTTGCAGAAGATGAAAGATTAGAGTTGTGTTTGTTTTGAGTACAAAATAATGCAGCCTATCTATCAATCTTAACTCTCATCTCTATGCCTGCAATGGTGAAAGAGAAATAAATAATGCAACTTGGGACCATTTCTTAAGAGTTTATTTGCATAGCAATTAACAGTAACAATAAAAACAAAAGTTTATATAAATTTCTGATACGTAGCATTAATTATAGCAGGTTATAGCAGGTTATTTTAATGAGTACTAAAAAGTTTCTGGCATCTGTAAATGATGATAATGATACCTTCAAAGAACTAACCTTTTAAAAATCACAAACCACCCTATACACACATTTTGTACCGCAAACATTTTGCAATAATTAAGTCATTTAATATTTGTTTCTTCAAAATAGTTAAATACTGATCCTTTCGATGGCAGATCTAAATATTGCAAGTATGTTTGATTTAAATGTTCAGC
The DNA here is from genome assembly GCF_017654505.1 of Polyodon spathula. Lineage (NCBI taxonomy): Eukaryota > Metazoa > Chordata > Actinopteri > Acipenseriformes > Polyodontidae > Polyodon > Polyodon spathula. The sequence goes on along the minus strand of NC_054538.1, from coordinate 58,164,221 downwards.
ACAGAGAATCCGCTTAAGTGAAAATGCAGTAAATGAATGATAATGATAGCGATTGCAATTGCAGATGATTTATGACTGTGAAGGGCGTTCAGGGCCTGATGACTGTGAGGGCAATCAGGGCCCGAGTGAAAGATAAATTTGGCCCGAGGCCTCGTCCACAGGTGCCGTACGGCTACCTGTGCGAGGCTGGCTGGAAATACATAAACAGTTACATGCATACCAGTGCTGCAGATAGGATGTGGCTATGGGCCACCTCCCCCCGGGATGAGACATGCTGCGAGGTGGTGGCTGGGGAGGATGGAGGCCAAAACAAAAAGAAGCGACAAGAAAGAATAATACACAGAGCTTTTATGCACTTGCTGATGACGTATTGGTTAGGGGCAGATTCTCCTTCAAGAAAAGCAACTAAGTTTACAATTCTCATAATAATACGAATGGCCACTACACTGCTAAATTTGTATAATTGTTAAATGTTAATAATAGGCAAAACGTTGATATTTGAGAGATTAGATCAGGTTTAACAGGCTTGATGAGGCAGATGCAAACTTGGTATACAGTAATTCTGTTGTCTTCCTCAGAATAACAACCTAATGACATCATAAAGACCCACACTTTACCACAGATGGAGAAAAACTTGAAATGGGGTGTTTTTTGTGAAAAAACAAAAACATCACCATGGACATAAGGTGAGGACAATGGCATCTTGATAGATTCGCACACAGACAACACTAACTAATTAAAATCTATGCCAGCTGGTGATGCTGAACGACAGCAAGGCAGAGGCCAGTGTGTTCTTGCAGTCATATTTCCATGAAGCTCTGAGGTATTTGTGTGCCTTACCCGTGAGAGCAGCAAGGGGTCCATCTTAGTGATGAGGGGCAGCAGTCTGAGCTCTGCCTTCACTCGCTCACAGGGGTTCATGTCTTTGTTGTTCAGGTCATCTGCTGGAAAAAATAAACAGATCAACCAAAAATACCTACGCCTAATGGATCTGTGATGGGAGCATTGTTTCCTCTGAAGCATAGTTTAGTTGGGGCTGCCTAATGGGACTTTACAGCTTCTTAGTGAACGGTGGCTTTGCCTGGTCAGTTCAGAAGGATCATGCTGGGCATTCCCTAGTGCTAAGTTTCCATTAGTACAGTATGTTTATGGGGAAAAAAGAGACACATTTACTGCTTGGGAGAAGCTTTTTAAGCCTCAGTGGTTAATGCATGCAGGTTGTTGATCCAGTGGTTAAAAAACAGAAAAGGCTCCAGGGACATCTGTGCCTGGAGTTTCCAAACATAAACTTCACATCACTATGGAGAGGGGCTCATAACTTTAAGCTTTAGGTTGCTATTTCATTGTTTTTGTAAGCTTTTGAAGGGTACAGGGTTTAGCATCCTGGATTCACATCTGGGTTGGGAATATGCTTTATTTCTTTATTTTAAGCAGTAATAAGTTCATTTTTTTCATTTTAACTCCTTTTCAAAGCAAAATATAGATTAAGGTTATTTTTTTTTTAAATTTGCCTAGGTTCTCAATGATAACATCAGGGCTGAAGAGATTTAAATATTTATTAGTGTTAAACTTAGAGAACGTGGGTAGGTACAACATGTTTAAGCTTTTCTCAGCTCAACTGTTCATAACAGTAATGCTTATTTAAGGCTTAAATATATCATTAGCATTAATACATCTGAACTTTTGAATATTTATAACATTAAAAAAAAATTACTTTGATTTGCACCCAGAAATAGATTTAACATCAAATCCCAAACACAGTATTTTTGTCACCATTCTCAATGACTGCTTCACTGGTCTGAAAGTTGGTTAAGTCTTGGAGATAAAGTTCCAGACATTCTGAACTAGATGATGGCGAGTAAGTACATTTTGTCATATGATAATACACAGGACGGAGTCATAGTAAAGCATTAAAAACATACAATTTGACTCCCCTCCCCCCAACAAATTCTGAAATGGGGCTCCTTCAATTCAAAAGTAAAATGAGTAGGCATTTAACCGCGTTGTCTGGGATCTGAAGTGGACACCAGAGCAAATGATACATACCTGCACCATTGGCAAACCAGACTTTATATTTGGGTGATTGTCGGTATTTGCAAGTTGTTTCTTTTTAGTCTGTAGCCTGATCTTTTCAAGCCCAATGCATTTAGACAGAAACAAAACAAACATCTTGAATTCCTTCACATTGAAGACTGAGTTGCCTCCCTAGAGGATCCCATACATGTTCTATTGGGGCTCATGCCCGGGTTTCGTGGTGGTCAAGGTACAGTAGTTTGTATAGACTCCTTTGAATTTTTCTATTTTGATCTTCTGGCAAATGTTTAAATGCATTGGTCTCTCAAGACACTGATGCCTTCAATTACACTTGCCTTTCTCAATTGTTTTCTGACATTAACCTACTAACCCTTGCAACTATGGGCTGCCTTTGTGCCCCAGACACAGTCAGTGGGCAGGGGAATGCTATGTCTTTAGATGGCCAAATTCAGCAGTGGAACAAACGGTTGGTGGGCAGAGGGTTTTGTAATGAGATTTTTTTTTTCACACCACATAACTCACCAGTCTTTGGCTAACCCTAACACTGACCTAAATATTTGCACTTTTTTCATATATGGGAATAAACAGGACCCACAAATTGAAAGCATTCTGTTATAAGACAAGCGCATACTTGAATTCTGATATGCAAAACTGGTGGATATGTGGTTTAATGTCACTCTGTTGGTCATGTGTGGGTTATGCATGAGCCTGTCAAAGCAAGAAAAAATGCAAGACCATGTTTAAAGCTTTATAGCTCAATAGCTCTTGCCCTAGCAATTGACATTTGCTTTAAAGAATACTGTTTCGGTTTTTAAGGCAAGACCACATGCCACATGACATTTGTATCCTGAGTCTTTAATGAAAAAAGCACAAAAACAAAGACAGCTTTTAACTTGCTTTCAAAACAGAATTTGGTATCATTTAACAAACACATGGGTTATATTGTGCTTGATAAATGTGAAAAGTACCGCTTGACATCCTCAGGCATTTTGATTAGACAAGAACTGATGATGTCTTTATCTTGTATGTCTATACACGTTTGAAACACAAAAACAATCAAGAACCCTCTTTGAACCCTGTACCAGAGTAATGGCACTCTCCTTCCTCAACAACGATTAATCTGATCTAAATTATTAAAATTACATTTCAAATCAATACAAAAAAAAGAAAACAACAACATTGGTTAATTTAAAATTATATAATAATTGGACTGTACATACAGTCATATGTTGATAATTACAAACTTCTTTTTTTTTTTTTTTTACATTACCTAAACAGTGATCTTAAATCTAAGTTTGATTTTGCGGATTGTCCAATGACTGTCGCAGGCCTGCAGGTTTTAATGTCAGTTTGTGAGTCTGACCTGTGGTATGCAATACACATGTTCAAGTTCAGCTCACTGGCTGTTCGTACACTGCATAAACGTGGGTATGGCCAATACAAGCCACTCGCTTTCTTGCAGAGGGCAGACAGCGTTACTACAAAACATTCCCTCCAGGAAACACAATCTCACTGTTTATCTCTCACCCTAACTAAGTTCCTCTTAGTTTATTATAAAGAACACATTTAGCCATCCCTATTATGTTACTTCCGAACTTTGTTTCACTTCCAGTTGTTATCAATACATGCTATTTAAATTTTCTAATTATTTTAAATTCTACACCTTGTTTAACCATTTAAATGTTAGCTGGCGTAGTTCAGGGGGTGTGCAGCAGGGGGCTTCCAATTTCCTGTCACTTAGTACCTATTTTCTATTTAAGCGCTGATCACTTGCACCTTCGCTGTCTAGCGTTTTGTTTTTGTAGCAAACGCTCAGACGCCATCTTTTTGTGCTTCACCGCTAATCAACACTTCGTTGTCTTTCACGGGAGGTCAATTCTCTGCGCAGCACTCCCAAGATATTATCAAATATTTTCCTACCTAAATATTTTCCTATTCAGCTTCTCCATTCAGCTGCAGGAGCTCCAGCGTTAGTCTTTCTTGATTTTTCCAGCCTCCAGCCCAGCAACAGCACCATCCAAACCGCAGCTTCATTTCTCAACTCGTCCGCGTCTTTATTAGACAGACTGGCCCTCCACTAAAACCTCTAAAGCTCCTTCAACAAGACATCGACATTCCCGTCATCAGCGTTTGCCTTGCCATAATTTCTCTTTTTAATCCACCACAAAGATCTGTCAGCTGAACATTCCTTTACTCTTCGCTTGCAATCAAGCGCCCCTCCTCCGCTCCCACAGCCAGCACAAATTACCCTTTCTTCAGAAGATCCTGCCCTGGATTTCTATTAGCTACGTTCAACGTTTTAAAGACCTATCCAGTCAATTTCATACTCCATTTCAACGTGTGGCGGATTGTGCTTTCAACTGGTCACAACATGCTCCAACAACACTGCTGTTCTGCAACTTTTCCACCGGCACCTCTCAGTCCATGGCTACCACGGCAACGCACTCATTGCGTGACTGCGGGGAGTGGTAAGTCGCCATGGTGACCAGGCAGCTTCATCCGCA